>NW_019154169.1:4796066-4798615 GCF_002288905.1 Enhydra lutris kenyoni
AAAAAAAAAAAAAACAATTCTTCTGTGCCTTTTACAGGACAGGACAGGTACTGTGTGGGTTAGGGAAGGCAGCCTACAGGGATATAGAGAGATCACCGGGCTACCAACATGGGGAGAAATGAGTAACAACAGATCTTCTCTGAAGGAGAAACTGGGCTAAGGGTCTCTTTTCTGGGGTCAAGGGGAAAGGATGAGAGTCTCTGTTGGCAGGGTCAGGTGGCCAGTGGCAAGACATACGCACTCCCTGAAGAGAAACAAAGCATCCCCAGTGAGTGTCCAAGTCTTCCTGGGTCTATCTCAAGACACCCCCAGGGAGAAATGCAGACCAACACAGGTTGGTGAGAGATCAGTGAAAAGAAGTTTGGCCCAGGAAGGGCACAGCCCACCGGAAGAGGGACTGAGCAGGGAGGAAGACTCAGAACCCTACTTGCCTGGAAGCAACATCAACTTGGGAAAGTCCAAGTCCAAGGAAAACCATTTATTTATTTTTTTTAAAGATTTTATTTATTTATTTGTCAGAGAGAGAGAGAGGGAGAGAGAGCAAGCACAGGCAGACAGAATGGCAGGCAGAGGGAGAAGCAGGCTCCCTGATGAGCAAGGAGCCCAATGTGGGACTCGATCCCAGGACACTGGGATCATGACCTGAGCCGAAGGCAGCCGCTTAACCAACTGAGCCACCCAGGCGTCCCAAGGAAAACCATTTATAAGAAGGGACCTGATGGGCCAGAGGAAGTCAGGCAATGCTTTAGACACTAATGAGTCTCAGAGGAGCCTCCTAGAAACAGGAAACTGATTAGGTCAGGGGCCTTGAGAGAAAAGATGGGGAAGGAACAGGTATAGAAAGACCAGAAGGATCAGGAAGTGGGTGCATGTGCAAAATTGTTTGGAATAATTGCCCATGGAAAAGAAAACAGAATGCATTATTTGAAATGCAGAAGAAGCAGGAAGCCCAAAAGAGCCGGTGTGATCTGGATTCTGAAAGGAATCAGTTGGTGGGGACAGAATTTGGTGGGCGATCCAGATGGTCACACTGCGTTGGGAAAAACTCAACTATTGACCTTCCTCTCTTTGACCATGTGACTCTTCCAAGCATAAAAGCCTCACATTTGTGGAAGAGAAAAAGGTGATCCAGTTAGATAAGCTTCCCCTTGCTCCTGAGACCCAACAAACTTGAAAAGCCGCTTGACTGTCTCCAGGAAAAGGCAAGACACCCAACTTCGCTGTGCTCGGGAAGAGGCCATTGGGAACACAAACCTAGGGAAGGAGTGAGTATAGACTAACTTACGAAGGGGGACAGAGTATGGGCTTTACTCTCCAAGGAGATAAGGCAAGAGGTCACAGAGATGGGAAAGGAGCCAGAACAAGCCAATGGCGAGCTTGTTCTGGTGAGGGCCTGGTGCAGGCGAGAGGGGCAGGAAAACAATGGTGAGCTCAGCCCCAAAGAGGTGGGAATCTCCCCGTTCACCGGGCCCTCTATCTGAGATTCTCTAGTCTGGGAATGAGATTTATAGGTGGGTGACAATTAATACACTAACAGTAACAGGTTGAGGACTCAAGTTTTATTTCAAATGTCTACCTTTTAATGATAAATAAGAGATGAAAAGTGATTCTTTACAAGCATAAATCTTACACACATGTGCTTTCTTCAGGCAGCGAGAAAGGGAACATTAGCGGCAGCAGACTGGGAACTGTGGTGCTTTGGGAGAAATCATGATTATCTGTGCTATGGAGGAAAACAAGCTGAGGCTGGGATCTTCCCAGAGTCACACAACTGAGCTGAGGCATGGGATCCTGGTGACTGGGCCCAGCTCAGGCTATTTCCATTACTACCAACCCCCTCCTCCACAAATCTACAGGTTTTCTTAGAACGGCTTAGTGTGGAATCAAGAAGCTGGGCATCTGGGAGTCACCTTGGGCTTAATTTGACCATCCCTCAGGCTGAACCAAATTCCCATTTTCAGGGGTGAAGGTGAGAGTCTTGTGTTCAATCCCAATGACAAAAGAAAGAAAGAAGAGGCAAATGGAAGGAAGAAAGGAAAGAAGGAAGGAAGGGAGGGAGGGAGGGAGGAGGGGGAGGGGAGGGGAGGGAAGGGAAGGGAAGGGAAGGAGGAAGAAAAAGGGAGAAAAGGAAGGGAGGGAGGGAAGGAGGAAGCAGGGAGCCACAAGCAGGCTAAGTAAAATTTGGAAAAACTCAGACGCAGTCTCAGGCTTAGTCCCTCTTGGTGACGAAGCAGCTGTTTCCTTCCCCTCTGTTCCTACAGCCATTCATTTATCAGTAGATGGTGCTGAGCACCTACTATGCCTCAGGCAGAGTTCTAGGTCCTAGGGACAGAGTGGTGAACAAGACAGAGGGTGTCACTGTCCTCACAAAGTGCCCTTCCTAGGGGGGACTTAGAGACCTCAAAACTTTTCCTGTGGGAGCTTTTAAGACATCAAAATGGTTAAGAGACCCTTCCTTCCTTCCTTCCTTCCAGCCATCTTTCCAGCCATCCATCCTTCCATCCATCCATCCTTCCTTCCTTCCTTCCTTCCATCCATCCATCCTTCAA
>NW_019154169.1:4798625-4988631 GCF_002288905.1 Enhydra lutris kenyoni
TTCCTTCCTTCCTTCCTTCCTTCCTTCCTTCCTTCCTTCCTTCCTTCCTTCCTTCCTTCCAGAAACAATTTGGTTGGGAAGCAAGGAGGCTTCCTTTCTCTGTGACACAGAGAAAGCAGAAGAGTACTCAGTTTGAGCGGTCAGCCATCACCACTCAGTAAGGCAGGAAAGGGAGATGCGATGAAGCCAAGAATGGATTCCCCTTGGTTTGGGGCTCGGAAACCCAGGGTCAGAGAGGATTCTCACTTCATCTTTCATCTCTTTAGGAAGGATGGCCCTAAATTTCCAAGAGATTGCTCTCCTCTCTGCCTACATAATATATTTCCTCACCGGTCTCCCTGCCAACCTCCTGGCCCTGCGGGCCTTCACAGGACGGGTCCGCCAGCCCCATCCTGCCCCCATCCACATCCTCCTGCTCAGCCTGACGCTGGGGGACCTCCTGCTGCTGCTGCTGCTGCCCTTCAAGATGATCGAGATCGTGAACAACTTCCGCTGGCCCCTGGGAGACACGCTCTGTGCCCTCACTGCATACGGCTTCTACAGCAGCATCTACTACAGCACGTGGCTTCTGATGGGCATCAGCATCGAGCGCTACCGCAGTGTGGCTTTCCCCGTGCAGTACAAGCAGTCCCGTCGACCCATATACGGAGTGATCGCCTCTCTGGTCTCCTGCCTCTTGTCCTTCGGACACTGTAGCATTGTGATCATCGTCCACTACTTACCAGCCCAAAAGGAGGGGGTTGATGATGCCATAGTCCTCCCTGCCTGCTATGAGGACTTCTCAGAAGAGCAACTGAAAGTGTTGCTTCCTGTGCGGCTAGAGCTGTGTCTCTTCCTCTTCTTTGTCCCCATGGTGGTCACCATCTTCTGCTACTGGCGCTTCGTGTGGATCATGCTCTCTAGACCCCAAGTGGGAACGCGGAAGCGCTGGAGAGCCGTGGGGCTGGCCGCCGTGACCCTCTTCAACTTCTTGGTCTGCTTTGGGCCTTATAATGTGTCTCATGTGGTGGGATTCTTCCAGAAAACAAGTGAACGGTGGCGGGTGTGCGCCGTGTTGCTCAGTGCTCTCAATGCTTGTGTCGACCCCTTGATTTTCTACTTCTCCTCCTCAGCTATGCGCAAAGCCTTTGATCAAAGGCTACGGGGTCTGCAGAGCTGGGGTGTCTTACTGTCAGGGTACTGCAGGAGGAGAACTGGGGAGCCAACTGCAGAAAGAGATGGGAGTTTAGGTATGGCCAATGTCAACTTCACAGGAGACTGAATTGGCCAGCTTGCTGTTATATTTTGTGGGAGGAGGGAGGGCTCGAAAGGGGGAACAGTGAAACAGAACTGGGGTGACTTCTCCTGTGCCTAGCTTATAAGGCAAAGAAGAGCAGTGGACATCTCAAGTCCAACTCATCCATTGGGGGAGTGTTTTTGTTTTGTTTCCTGGGGGTTATGACATTTCCTTATTTGTGGTTGGCACTGCTTCATGGTAAGCCTCAGCCCCTTGATCCTTGAAATTATTTCCCCATGCAGTATCTTTAAGATGGTAGCATTCCTTCAACTACTGCAGAGCTGTCTTGCTCTGTCCTTGATTCAGAGGCAGGGGGAGAGGTTGCTCCATGCAGCAGGTCTGAAGATCTAGCAAAGGCAAGAGTCTACAGAGCAAAGGGCACCTGGGTGGCTCAGCCGGTTGAGAGTCCGACTCTTGAGTTCAGCTCAGGTCATGATCTCAGGGTTGTAAGATGGAGGCCTGCGTCAGGTTCCACAGTGGGTGTGGAGCCTGCTTGGGATTCTCTCCCTTTCCTCTACCCCTCCCCCTATTCATGCGCTACTTTCTGTCTCTCAAATAAATAAATAAAATCCTAAAAAAAAAAAGAGTCTGAAGAGCCAGACAGGATCCTGCCATGTGAGCCTGCACAACCAGTCCCCCAAACAAAGCAGTTGCTGGCTCAGGTCTATGCAACAGCAAGTCAGTGCTGGTGTGAAGAAACTAGTCAGGATACTTCTTGGTGGTTACGTCCTATTTTCAGTCCCCAACGCTGTGTATTTGTATCTTTTTTTTCTGTCATCAGTCTTGCCAGAGGTCTGTTACTTGGTGTTCTCAAAAGCCAAAGGCCTTCTGCGGAAGTCATCCACAACTTCTATTTCTTTACTGTTGGTTTGTTTCCTTCCCTGTACTTTTTTGAGTCTTTTCAGTTGCTCCTTTTCCAACTTTTTGAAGTTGATGCTCATCCATTTTTAGCCTTTGTTCTTTGTTACCTAAGCATGTGAGGCTAGATATATAAATCTCCCTCCAAGGGCAGCTTCAATGGGATGCTACCAGTTTGGATTTGCATAATTTTTCATTATTTTAAGTTCTAAATAGGCTCTAATTTCCATATGATTGTTTTTTCTTTGACTCAAGTTTAGAAATATTCTTTATTTTCAAGGATACAGTTTTTTTTTTCCTTGATCCTTTGTCACTCTGTTCTAACTAAAGGCACTGTGACCAGAGAATATGGTGTGAATGGTTCCAGCTCTTTGAAATTTGTTGAGAACTGCTTTTTGACCTGGAATATAGTTGACCTACATACATTCTGCAACCATTGTGTCTCTGTACATGGGGTCTGTGAATGCCTTAGATCAAACCTGTTAATCTGTGATGTTCAAATCTTTATAACCTTTATTTACTTTTTGTCTGTTTGATCTATGAGCTACATGGAGAGGTGTGTTACATGCTCCTCCTATGACAGTGAACTTGGCTGTTTCTCCTCATAGTTCTGTCTTCCTGGTGAAGCAAAATGGTCATCATTCTGTTTGCTTAAAATTTATTTTGTCTGAGATTGATATAGCCAAGCCAACTTGCTTCGGGGGTTAGTATTTGCCCAGTGCATCTCAGTCCCTCCTTTTACTTTCCAGCTTTCTATATTCTTAGGTTTCAGATACATTTTTTATATGCAGTGATATACAGCAGCTGGAGGTTTTATACTTTGGTTGGACAATTCAACAGTATTTGTTTTCTACCTATACCATTTTATTTATTTATATTTATAAGATAATAATTTCCAATATGCTTGGATTTATTTCTGTCATCTTATTTTTAAACACTTCCAGGAAGTATACCCACACATTGAAATCTACACGCATACTGCAAATGGCCTAATAATGAATAGCCAGGTGAATTATCACAGTGAATACAAACATTTATAAAAAAAAATGAAACACCATCTTACTTTGTGCTATTTTCCTCACCTACTATTATTTGCTTTTCCTCTCTTCTTGCTTTCCTTTGGGATTAAATTGCTTTATTTCTTTTCATTTCTCATATTACTAAATTGGAAATCATCAGCTCTATTTTTACTATTTAAGTGGTTACTTTAGACATTTTATTATGTTAAGAGTTCCTTAGTTGGTTTCTCCCTCCCTTTCTTCCTTTTTCCTTTGGCGTTCCAGATGGCATTCAACTATGTGAGTCCTTGAGAGCACTTTTCCTTCTTTCTTTTCTTTTTTTAAAATTTTATTTGTTTACTTTAGAGAGAGATAGAGAGCTCAGGTGGGGGGCAGGGAAGAGGCAGAGGGAAAGAAAGAATCCCAAACAGACCCCATGCTGAGCACGGAGCCTGTTGTGGGGCTCAATCCCAGGACCCTGAGATCATGATCTGAGCAGAAATCAAGAGTTAGACACTTACTGACTGAATCACCCAGATGCCCCTAGAAAGTACTTTTCAAAGTGTGATCTGTAGACCCCTGGGGACCTGGAGACCATTTCTGGGATATGAGGGGTCAAGACTATTTTCATAATGATATTAAGATACTAATTGCTTTTTTCCCTCACATGCTTCCACAAATGAATGCACAGTGGAATTTTTCAGAAACTACCTGACATGTGATATTACAACACACTGAATGCAAAGCAGCTATGAGAATATAGTTGTCTTCTATTAAGCTAGAGGCCTAAAGAGGTCTGCAAAAATGTAACACCATGCCACTCTTCTTCCTAGGATTTTTTAAAAGATTTTATTTATTTATTTGAGAGAAAGAGACACAGAGAGAGAGAGAGCGTGCACAAGCAGCGGGGAGGGGCAGAGGGAGAAGGAGAAGCAGACACCCTGCTAAGCAGGGAGCCCAACAAGGGGCTCAATCCCAGGACCCTGGGATCATAACCCAAGCCAAAGGCAGATGCTTAACTGACTGAGCCACCCAGAAGCCCCCTCCCTAGGATCTTTGAAAACATAGTTATCTTCTGAAAATATGTTCTATTAACACATAATGGTTTTCTGATTCCCTTTGAATACATACATATTTAACTTTTTTTTGTTTTAATTTCCAATATGGTATGTGTCAACAGCTATAACATAAAAATTTAAGAAGCTCTTTGGGGTCCTCAGTAATATTTAAGTGCACACAGGGGTCCTGTGTTTAACAGAACTGTACGTATCTAAAATCCCACGCTTCCTGGTGCATCAGCATTTAATGACTCAAAATTTCATAGTTTAATGCCATTTAAGCTTTTAGAGATGTGAGTTTAAAGTCTGCCTGGTCAAATGCGAAGCTTTTTTTTTTTTTTTAAGATTTTATTTATTTATTTGACAGAGAGATCACAAGTAGGCAGAGAGGCAGGCAGAGAGAGAGAGAGGAGGAAGCAGGCTCCCTGCCGAGCAGAGAGCCCGATGCGGGACTCGATCCCAGGACCCCGAGATCATGACCTGAGCCGAAGGCAGTGGCCCAATCCACTGAGCCACCCGGGCGCCCCAAATGCGAAGCTTTTTGATGTTTGAAAAGGGAGAGGTAAAAACAAGAACTACCATGTCATGAGATAAGGAGGAGCAGACGGGTCTAGAGGGTAAGACAGAGTTGCTCTGCACAAGACTGGGTGTTCATCACTTGATGCAAGTCAAGAATCTGGTTCCAAGGGGCGCCTGGGTGGCTCAGTGGGTTGAGCTGCCTTCAGCTCAGGTCATGATCTGGGGTCCTGGGATCAAGTCCCAAATTGGGCTCTCTGCTTCGGTGGGGAGCCTGCTTCCCCCCCCTCTCTCAGCCTGCCTCTCTGCCTACTAATGCTCTCTGTCTGTCAAATAAATTAAAAAATCTTTAAAAAAAAAAAAAGAATCTGGTTCCAAGACATTTCTGCAAAGAAGACATCCAGATGGCCAAAAGATACATGAAAAAGTGCTCCACATCACTCGGCATCAGGGAACTACAAATCAAAACCACAATGAGATACCACCTCATGCTAGTCAGAATGGCTAAAATTAACAAGTTAGGAAGTGACAGATGCTGGCGAGGATGCGGAGAAAGGGGAACCCTCCTACACTGTTGGTGGGAATGCAAGCTGGTGCAGCCACTCTGGAAAACAGCAGGGAGGTTCCTCAAAAAGTTGAAATAGAGCTACCTTATGACTCAGCAATTGCACTACTGGGTATTTACCCTAAAGATACAAACATAGTGATCTGAAGGGGCACGTGTACCCGAATGTTTATAGCAGCAATGTCCACAATAGCCAAACTATGGAAAGAACCTAGATGTCCATCAACAGATGAATGGATAAAGAAGAGGTGGTGTATATATATACAATGGAATACTATGCAGCCATCAAAAGAAATGAAATCTTGCCATTTGCAACGATGTGGATGGAACTAGAGGGTATTATGCTGAGCAAAATAAGTCAGTCAGAGAAAGACAATTATCACATGATGTCCCTGATATGAGGAATTTGAGAGGCAACGTGGGGGTTTTGGGAGATAGGGAAGGAAAAAATGAAACAGGATGGGATCGGGAGGGAGACAAACCATAAGAGACTCTTAATCTCACAAAACAAACAGAGGGTTGCGGGAGGGAGGGAGGTAGGGATAGGGTGGGTGGGTTATGGACATTGGGGAAGGTATGTGCTATGGTGAGTGCTGTGAAGTGTGTAAACCCAGCGATTCACAGACCTGTACCCCTGGGGCTAATAATACATTATATGTTAATAAAAAATTAAAAAATTTTTAAAAAAGAATCTGGTTCCAAAGATTCTCTCAATTGGAGTTTTCCTTTTTGTTTCACAGGATTCCTTCATCTACATCTGTGTGGTGGTGTGTTGATCCCAAATATAGGTAGGACTTGGGATCTAGGAAGTTGTATGAACCAGAAATCTCAATGCTAATTATATTTACCCTATGGCATCCTGGGGGGGAAAAACAGCACATTGATTCTTGTCCACAAAGAGAAAAGAAAGCTAGTCAGGACAAAAGTTATGAGCATGCTTAGTGTGCTTTATTTTGGAATGAGGGGAGGCTTCACAAAGCCCTAGTAAAAGCCCCAGTTTTGTGGCTAGAGTACTTGATCACCTCTAATTCATATATTCTAGCTCAACACAACTCCTGTTGCCCCTCCTGGGAAATACATGGTTCCTGGAGCACGGTGTTAAGAAGGGAGAAGAAAGGTCTGAAGATACCATTAGAAAAGTCTCCTCAGCCCTCTCTGGTTTTCAGGTTCATGGTGGCGAAGGCGAGCTTCCACTGGAAAGGGACTCGATGTGAAGTCAGGTCCCTTGGTTTATGTAAACTTCGGTGAGAGTGTTCTCTTTAAGCTGGGCTCAAGAAACTGCACCCCCAGTGAGCACTTCACAAATCTTTGAAGATATGACTTTTTGATAATAACAATAAATTGCTCATTATAGTTTATGTTACATTAGAGAAGTAATTATTTGGCAGAGAGAAAATTCTATCAAACATGCACTGTCAGGGGCGCCTGGGTGGCTCAGTGGGTTAAGCTCTGCCTTCAGCTCAGGTCATGATCTCAGGGTCCTGGGATCAAGCCCCACATCGGGCTCTCTGCTCAGCAGGGAGCCTGCTTCCCCCTCTCTCTCTCTGCCTGCCTCTCTGCCTACTTGTGATCTTTCTCTCTGTGTCAAATAAATAAATAAAATCTTTAAAAAAAAAAGCATACACTTTCAATCCATCTACTCCAACCTGCCTACAAAACACCTGAGATGCGACCAGCTCTCTTGGCAGAGGCTAGGCCCCCACCCCGAGTTAGGTGGGGAGGTTATGGCTTACTGGAAGTCTACTGAGAGCCTCACTCTGCCATTTACAGCATCACTCCCATGAGGAAGCCCCATAACCGGGGCAGGGTGCAGGGTGGTGAGAGGCGGGCAGGGGAAAGCAAATCACTCGGTGGACTTAAAGACTATAGTTTTCTCACAACGTGCTTCGCGATGCCTTTTCGAAACTGACCCAGCGATCTAAGGCAGGCATTTGTTGCTTTGGCCTCTTCGGCAGCCCCCCTTCACTGGTGACAGCACCCCACCCCCACCCCTCAACTGTGACGTCCAGCAGAGCTAACGTCACTCTTGACTTCATGTTGTGGGGCAGAGGTATGACCCAGGATGAGAGCCATCAGCCTAGCTCCCCTCTGGCCGCAGTGATGCTTCACAACTGAGCACATGACTCAACCTAGACCAAGCAAAGCCAGCCCAGTCCTTCTCTTTTAACCATTTAGGAGAAAGAATCCCTCTTCTAAATGGACTGACTCTGGACGTAAGTTTAAATTCTGGGGACCACTTCGAGGAGAGACACTGAAGTCAACTTGAAGGCAGGCAGAACAGCAAGAAACCAAGTTCATGTCTCCAAAATCCCAAAGCAATCATACTCTGGAGTGAAAATATTCTCCCTCTTTAGCTTAAGCCAGTTGGAATTGGGCTTTCAGTCACTTGCAACCATAAGATGTATTACTTCTCAAGTGCTCACAGTGACCGCCAGTCTCTGCAATTATTTTAAAAATTTTAGTCAAAAGTTTAAGTATAGAGAATTAAAACCTAACAAATATGCATACACCCCTCTTACAGAGGGAATGCTCATCAATGGTCATATTTCTTTGGATGTTTTTAAATTTTATTTTTAAGTGATCTCTATACCCAACATGGGGCTCGAATCCACAACCCCAAGCTCGAGTCACGTGCTCCACTGACTGAGCCAATTAGGTGCCCCGATATTTCTATAGATTTTTTAAGTTGATGTCCCCGTTAATAATGTTTCTCCCTCACTGAATTTCCTCGCTTCTTTGCCAGAAGCAACATTATTTTGGAAATTCAGTGTATCTTTCTGGCCCACAAAATGTACTTTGTACCTGAATCTACAAGCATGGTTTAGTATTCTTTTTTTTTTTTTTTTTTTTTAAGATTTTATTTATTTATTTGACAGAGAGAGATCACAAGTAGGCAGAGAGAGAGTGAGAGAGAGGAGGAAGCAGGCTCCCTGCTGAGCAGAGAGCCCGATGCGGGACTCAATCCCAGGACTCTGGGATCATGACCTGAGCCGAAGGCAGAGGCTTAACCCACTGAGCCACCCAGGTACCCAGTTTTGGTTTTTTGTGTGTTTGTTTTTTTAATGCCCATAAACACCACACAATAAAAGTCATCCTGGAACTCGCTATTTTCCATCCAAATCATGTCTTTGATATCCATGCCTTTGACATTCATCACTGAAGGTAACGGCTCTCATTCATTTCTTTTGTCTGATGAGTAATATGATGAGTAATAAAAGCTGTCTTATTCTTTCCATCCTACTAGTTATAACCATTTAGATTATCTCTTATGTTTCAATGGCATAACAATGCAGCTTTGGACGTCCCGCACATTTCTCTTTGTACACACGTGGGAAGGTTCCTTGAAGGAGAGATCTACTGGGTGGCATGGAATGTGCCTTCTCCATTCCAGCAGAAGCTGCCAAGCTACTCTCCAAAGCGATAGTGTAAATTCAACTTTCCCTGAAAAACAGCTTGCAATATAGGAGCTCCTGAGTCTAGTCCTCCAGTGGACTCAGGGTGACAAATGGGAGGGAACAGGCCAGGCATGCACTACCTGCCAACAGGAAAAGGGGTTCAAATGAGACCAGAGACCCAAAAAGTAACCCAGTGGACATATGCATGGGCCATGTTGGGGTGCCAGGGGGCAGACAGCCTCTCCAAGGACTCTAGGGGTAAGGAGTGACCCATCTCCCCCATTCTTCACCTTTCTTAACCAAATCCAGGCTATCATAACATTCAACAAAAGTATGAAGGTAAAAATGATACAATGAAATGCAGCTGAGAAGGGTTTCTGCCCCCCACCATGTAGTTTGTATAGAAAGTGCATGTGGGCCAAGGAGAAACGGTGCCTAGAAGCTAGAAAACCTTGGACCCAGAAGTGAGCACCAATTGACAAAGGAGTGAAAGGAAAATAAGATGCTGGGGTCCTAAGGATGACAATGTGGCCTCTGTTGGCCCTGGGCCATGTAACAGGGGCCAAGACCAGACACAGTTCCTGCAGAGAGGCAAAGCTTTATCTGTCATGTGTTCATGTGTCTGTGTCAAATGGCTTCCAAGGCAACTGGGACCACCTCGGATCTATATGGTTGAAGCAGAGAAGAGATAAGAAGGCAGAGGGTGTGCAGAGGCAGAGAGATGGGAGCAGAGGAGCTGCCTGCAGACGTGATGGGCAGTGTGAGGCCCCACTTTCTTCTGGATCCTCACTCGGGAAAACGGACCAAACAAGGTGCGTGGCCAGGGGTGGGGATGGGAGTATGTGGGAAAACTGGCCACGTGCAAGCCTATCTGGACTAATCAGGGACAGACATAAAATGGGATTCCTGAGTTATGAAAGCAGAACAAAATTGGAAAGAATAATCACAGCTTGAGATCGAGAGGAGGTTAATTAGATTTGCGTGAACAGAATTTTGGGGAAAACAGGGCTGAGTGGCCTGACAGAGAGCTCCACTCTTGACCTTCCTCTTCCTGACACACAGCAAGTTCAAGTTCAAATGCTCTTGGCTCCTTGGAGACCCCGAGAACGCAGAGGTACCTGCCTCTGCACCTTATCCCACAAATTAGTAAAAGTTCGTCTTCAGCTGATCTCCAAGAGCAGTCTGCGTGGGAATGGGCTGAGGTTAGTTACCCTAATACTGAGCAAGTTCTGGGAGAGGGTACCCTGAAGTCTGACCCAGAAAAGGAAGGGCAGGACAGGCCTAAGTGACCACATGGTCATAGCTGGGGAACAAGATAAAGAGTTCATTTCCAGTGCAGGGGCAAAGCCAGAATGGTAGGAGATCAAGAAAACTGAATGGAGACTCAAGAGGTAAAGCTGTGGAGGGATTATACACGTTGGCATGGGAGGTACCAAGCAGAACTGGTCTCCCTCTTCAGACTAGCAAAATGCCCATATTCAACTGGCCTGGGATGTAACAGACCTCACCTCTGTGCTGGCCCCATTTCTTGGATGGCAACCTGGGGTCTTGCCTGCCAGCATCCATTCCTCCTCCTCCTGGTAACGACATCCCAATCCAATTCTCTATTAGTCAACCACTCCTCTACCACTGTCAGTCCATGTGGCATCGTGTAAGGGGCAAAAGGTTAGCCCCAACCCAGCTGCAGGGGCAGACATGTTATCCAGACTTAGCTCCAGGTCCATATCAGTCCATCCAGAGTCACCATTTCTAGACTCTTCTAGAATGACTTGGAGAGAAGCATATTCTTTCCATGGGATGGTTAGGCTGGTAAAATGTAATCCTGGAGCTTGTGGGAGCCATTTTTGCTACCACTTGGAGAGGGCCTGCCTAAGAAGGAAGCTGGCATAAGAAAACAGAGCTGAGACATAGAGACAAAAGGACCGACAGCATTGAAGCACCTGATCTGACCACTCCCAAAGCCACTTTACCCTTTAACTACAAGATTCTTTAATTACATAACAAATAAGTTCCCTTCTTTGCTTAATCAGCTGGGACAACTTTCTGTCACCTAGAATCAAGATATTAGTACAAACAGTTGTTAAATAATTTGTCATTCCTAATAAACAATCAATATTTCTGAATTCTTTTACAATATTTAAAAAAAAATTAGAACAGATTTGAGTGACCTGTATAATAATTTCACCAATTCATCTGCATTCTGACATGCAAGGATAGAGTCACCGCCCCTGGGCTGGGAATGCCACGCTCTGGGCATGCCGGGGACTGCCTTCCCTGCTCTCATAAATCAGATGCCTAGTTAATGATAATAACTTCTATCAAAGAAGGCTGTTCTGCAGTTGTAACAGTATTTCCACACATAGCATCACACTTGAATCATAAAACAATCCTATGAGGTTGGTTTCTTATCCTTCTTCAGAAGCAGGGACTCTAAGAGAGCCCAGAGAGGCTAAATGCCTTCCTCAGATACACAGCCAGGAAGCGGCCACACCTCGACCAGAATCTAGGTTGGTCTTCTGGGGCCAGTGCTCCTTCTCTTCTACCAGCTTCCTCAAAAGTCAGTGTCCAGTGTGTGGGACTCAGAGACAGTGGTTCCAAAGGGAGTCCAGGCTCACTGGGTGAGGCACTCACAAGGGCTTTGAGGGAACAGAGAACAGAAATAGCACGGCTGAGGCTGGAAAGACTCTGGCTGCCTGGGAGATTCCAAGAGCTACAGCATATCCTTTCAAAGGAAAATTTCTGGGGCACCTGGGTGGCTCAGTTGGTTAAGCATCTGCCTTTAGCTCAGGTCATGATTTTAGGGTCTTGGACTCTCTGCTCAGAAGGGAGCCTGTTTCTCCTTCTGCCCTTCCCCCATGCTTGTGTTTTCTCTCTCTCTAATAAATAAAATCTTTTTTAAAAAATTCCTTTCTGTTTAAACTAGAGAGAGAGGTCCACTGTCTGCCCCAAGAAGGCTGACCGTTCTCTTCATCTACATCTTATCCATGCCATGTGTCCCTCTGGCACTGTCCTGGCCATATGTGACCTCATGGGAAGATTGGAGCCCTGTCCTGCTCCACGCATGGCTTCCTGCAGCGGCAACTGCCACTACCCACAACAGTCAGGCTGTGGCCAGGGGTCTGCGCCATCGGTGGTTCTGGCTTCTCCTGTGGTGCATGGCTACTGCCTTGGAATCTGACGCAGGAACGGGGCTTTCCCCGAGGGAGAGGAGATGCTCTGCTCACCCACATCTTGCCCCTACCACCAGGCAGCACATGGTTCTAGATCCTTGACAAATGGATCCGACAGCCCCCGTTTCTCTGTGAGAATTGTGTCCAACAGCAGCTGGGTGTGGTGCAGGGAACACTGCAGGGCTAATGGCCAGGATCCTGGGAGGAGAGCTGAATCTGTGGGTGCATCCACCTGTGTCCCTTGGGAACAGGAAGCATTACAGAGTACTTCCTGCTCTAAATGTTTCCTACGCTCTAACCCACTACTCTAACTCTCCCAAAAGGCTCTCACTGCAGGGCTTCCAGTAGTCTTGCCAGTGATACAGACGTGTGCCCGCACCCTTTGTCGTTCATTCCTTCATTCAAATATGCTCGTGAGGTAGCTGCTCCATGTCAGGCCTTGCTCAAACGGTGGAAAATGCGGTGGTGAGCAAAACAGAGGAGCTCCCAGCTCTCACGAAGGGCAGCTTCCGGAAAGCACTCAGGTTGAGGGCCTAGTATTCAGGCTCCCCAGAAACAAGACGGTACTTTCAATGATCACTTGTGACCCAACTATTAAGAGACCTGAGACAGTTACCAATATTGTTTTGATGAGTTAAGTTGGGCTTCCTCCTCCCTGTTTCTGGGCCAAACGGTGGTGAGACGTAGCCCCCAAAACACACACACACACACACACACACACATATATGTGTATATATATAATTAATAAAAAATTTTAAAAATAATTGTTTGTTTCACCTGAAAATCTCTCTACTTATCAGGCACAACAAGAAGTTTTTACTGGAACAATGTAAAACCAAGCCTGTGACCTGAGCAGCACCTCCCGGTCACCAAGAACTGGTGATAAACAAAAGGTAAATAAACATTTTCCAGTTTTGGTAAAGTATAGCTACAGCGAAGGCAACAGAACAGCACTGTGATGAGGAGGAGAGGGGCCTTCTGTAGGTGGAGTTGCCAAAGTAGGACTCTCGGGGGCAGAAAGACGTGGTCGGCCACCGACTCTCTGCTGATGACATGGCCCATCTTGGTGAAAGCGGATGGAGGAACAGAACCAAAGGGAGGCAGGGGCAGCTCTGGTCCTGCCTCTTCATTAAGGAGCCTGAAGACTTCCTTTTGGAGGCTGCCAGTCCCTTGCCCGATAAATAATCAGAATAAGGCAAGGTCCCCAGGTGGTTGCACGTGCTCTGGGAAAAGATGTTGGTGGCATGGAGCAGAAGCAATCAGGGCAGTACCACACTGTTAGGGGACAAGACAAGCGCTTCACTTCCAGGGGACAGACAGAAGTAGGGAAGGGAAAGCTCGCAGAGAGAGAGAGCAGGGGTGGAGAGACAGCAATGTAGAGACTGTGCCACACTGAACTGGGCTAGAGTGGGGGTGGAGGGGACAGAGCAGATCAGGTCACAGCCACAAGGCAGGGACACATCTCTTCTGCCCACTGGAACTTCTGACTCAGATGCTGCTGACGTGAGAGAGAGAGAGAGAGAGAGAGAGAGCAGGAGAGAGGTGGGAGAAGTCATAGCTGGAATGCTTTGGGAGTCTGCTCAGCATGTCAGCAGAATCAGTCCCATGCGTGACCCCTGAAAGAAGCAGAGAATCGCTCCTGTGGAGAGTTTAGTTGTCTGGCGACAATTGATAGCAGAGAGGTATCTGCAGTTTTGCAAAGTGATTTCACCTAAGTTACCTCATTTATTCCCTAAGCCATCCTGCTCTATTCCCAGAGGGCTGCGACCCACACTGAAGCCCAGAGAGGTTACATGACCTCCCCAAACCACACAGTTGATCAGGACACCGAACTTGTGGGAATGCAGGCTGTCTTCTCAACTGCCCAGCCGACCTCCCTGAGCTCTGCCTTTGGGAGGTTTGGGAGGGAGCCAGGCCAGAAGACACCCCGAGTGGCCAGCCGTCTCCCCTTCTGCCGCCGGCCCCTGTCTGCACGACTGGGCCTTAGAGCTTCATGTGAGCACCAGCTCTCCAGAACAGGACTGTGAAACTGAGCAACCCCCAAACAGCCACCGGACCCACTCTTCCTGTGGGATGGCAGCTCTCAAACCCTGGCATGCACCAAAGCCTGATGGACTGGTCAGAACGCAGATCACTGGGCCCCATCCCCAGAGCCTCCGATTCAGCAGGTCCAGGCAAGGCGGGCAAGCATGTGCATTTCTAACAAGCTCCCAGGTGATGCTGATGTTGCCGGCCCGGGGCCACACTTTGAGGACCACGGAGCGGGGATGTAACAGGCATCTTCCCCTCCTGGAGGGGAGAGGGGTTATGGGACTCTGGAGTCCACATGGGGTGATTCTTCCTCAGGTGGAGAAGTAGAATGATGAGAGGGTCAGGTGGACGATTCAACAGAGATCTAGGGAGCTGGTCGGCCGTGAGGCACAGGATAGAAAACTCAGTGAATAGAGCAAATAACAAATTAGATCAGAGGAAGTCAGGAGGAGCCTGTGAGATATGGAGCAGAGGACAGAGTGCCGGGGACCAGGTTAGCATTCACTGAAATTATCAAAGAGCTCTACTGCAACATCCACACTGGCCACAGACAACCTGTGGTAGGATTTACTTATGGGTTTTCTACAAATCAACACAGTTCTCACATATTTAGCCTTATCCTAAAAAAAGTAAAATAATAATAGTAACAGCGGCCAACACTTACACATGCTTGTGAGGTACCAGATGTGCATGTACATACATGCAGTATGTTTACACACAGAGGCACACACGCACACATACGTGTGTGCATACATGAGCACGGCCCTTTCAATCCTCACAGCAAGCCTCCGAGGTCAGTCCTGTATCGTTAGCCCCGTTCTACAGGTAAAGAAACTGACATCTGGGTAAAGCAACCCCACCCGAGGTTACACACACAACAAGCATGTGGCTGGGTCCAGAGTCCATGCTCTTAGCCCCCGAAATTAGGGCTTTAGTGGCCTAACTGTGGGTTAGGTAGTTCGCCAAAGAACACAGAGCTAGCAACAGGATGGGAACAAGATGTGAGTGTGAATACGACTTAAACACCACAGTGACAACCGTTGACATCCCCACATGGGCTGTGGCTGGCGATGGTAATGGGGGGGTGCTGGGCTGGGCTGGCATCGTGGACCTTGGCCGGAATAAATCCTAGAGACGGCTCCCTCCTTTGAGTCGGGCTTGAGAGGCCCACCCATCTCCTCAGTACCTCTCAACCTTTAGTAGAAATAACCCCAAAGCTGACTTTCACTAGTCTGTAGCATGAATCAACTTTTTCAATTTTGTTTTTCAAACCTGGAAGTACATGCGATATGTTTTTTCAAAGTACTTAATCCAGCCCATCCCACACCCTCTCTCCCCAAACACCCACCCCCAAAAACCTTTGCTCTTCAGAGAGTCTAAGGGGGAAGGTCAGCCTCCCACAGTGTCAGATGACAGCTGACACTCCCACACAGTGTCAGATGGACAGCTGGAACAGGCAGAAGGGAGACCAGCTGGGGGAAAGCAGGGAGTGCTCAGCTTTGCCCCATTTGGTTCCTTCCAGACCAGAAACTCTCCCTCCTCTTCCTGCTTAATAAGGCTTAACACCCCTCTCCTCCGCCACATCCCCAGCAACGCTGGGGCAGCACGGAGGTCTCAGCAGGGGGGGTCTGAGGCTCGTGGGAACTGCTGTGGCTTGACGTTTGTTCCAGAATGGAGATTCCTCAGTGACACTCAGAGGCTGCTGCCTCTGCTGTGAGGGCTAGGACGGGCAGGAATGAAGGTGAGACAAGACTCAGGAGAAAAAAGCAGGGCTCTCCCTTCCCAACGCTTCCAGTGAGTTTGCGTCATTCACTCAAATCCAGAACATCATGAATATCTATGTAAAGTGATGCAAAGGACACTGGGCAAGAGACAACCGCAAGTGGTCTCATCCCTTCTGCTCCTGCTAGTCTGGAAAGTGGGCTGGTATGGGAAAACAGCGAAGCCTGGACAGAGAGAATGGAGGGTTAAGAGGCAGATGCTAGGTCCCTACAGAGACTCCTGAATCAAGAGGCCTCCCTCACCTCCCCAAAAACCTGGGGAAGAAGGAAGCTCTGGAGAAGAACAAGACTCTCTTGCCCTCCAATAGGTAACCAGAGGGGTCTTCACAAACCATAAATCAGATTTCATTTCTCTGCCCAAAACCCTTCCACAGTATCCTATTACTTTGAGCATAAAGTCTGAATCTGCCCGTTGGGCTGCAGAGCCCTGCATCAGGAGCTTTCCCTGCTCAGTCACCTCTCTGACCTCATTTCCCATCACTCTCCCTCACACTCATTCCGCCCCAGCCACACTGGCCTCCTTTCAGTTCTTCCACCACACCATGCTCTGTGCAGCCCCTGGGCCTTTGCACAAACTGCCTTGCCTGCCCAAGTGCTCTTCCCCCAGCTCTTCACAGAGAGAGTTCCTTCAGGGCTCTGCTCCATGTCACCCCTCCAGGGAACCCTTCCCTGCCCTCAGAGTACCTCCCTCACACCCCAGGTGACTGTTACATCATCCTATTTTGTTTCCTTAAAGGAATGTGCTATGACAATAAATTATCTTCTATATTCATGTAGATACTGTTCTATTCTCCTTGTCCCCAATTTAGCATGTAAATTCCATGAAGGCAAAAGCCATGTCTGTCTTGTTTGATGCTCTGTCCCCATTCATTCACAGAGAGATGAAATGCATGATCTGGTTGTCACCCTGCCCTCAGCTGCCTCATCCAAGAGACTTCCAGGAGTACCCGAGGAGCCTACAGCTGTCCTGGGCCTGGAGAGCTCAGAGAGAGGTCACTGGAGAGGAGACAGGAGGTGGCAGAGAACTCAGGGAAGAGAGATGTGTGGGAGCAACTGTGGAGCCTGATTCCTCAAACAGCCATGGACTCGTGAGGCCACGTGGCCTCAGACACACTTCCGGGCAGGCTTGGGACCCCTGGAACTGAAAGCCAGGAGTCCCCCATTTCTACAAAATGTGCTCTGCTGGCCAGGGAATGCCAAATGATGCAAAACCGGAGATGAATCTGCTTTGGCTGGACTCTGCCAGGAAGGGAACAGGAACTTGACAAACTTGACATTGTCCAGGGTGGGGGTGGGGGTGGAGAGGAAGAAAATGAAGAAAGACCAGAAAGAAAGGGTGAAAAACAGCTGACAACCGAAAGAAGCCTCCAAAAGAGAAAGTGTGGGCTGTATGATTGTGATTGGAAAGAGAGGCCTGGGAGAGCAGTCAGAAATTGAATTTGGAGACAGATGAATTAGATTTGCAGGGACAGAGACGTGGGGAGAGGCAGAGAGGGCCCGATTGACTCAGCAGTGTTCAGTGAGGGGACTTCCCCTCTTGGACATGACTCCTTGGACAGGAGAACTCTGTGACCCTAGGAGAGAACAGCCACGAAGGTGGCTTACAGGCCCCCGTCCTCTCCCCGAGGACCTGAAACCTTCTCGGGGAGCACCGTGGGAGCCATTCCCCCACCACTATTTGCGTCTGGGGAGGAGGGTGCTGGAGCACATGCCACAGAAGCCCTGGGACTGTTGGAGGGCTAAGCTGAGGTTGCCACTCTTGGAAACAATGTGATACTGTCAGGGGTGAAGAGGTCCGAAGGTGAACAAGGGCAGGTGTTTACCGACACAGTTGCCCCGCCTTACTTCAGGAGCCCCAGGTGTGCTGGTCCATCGCCAGCCAGGCTCCGAGCATCTCGGCTCATCTGGTTCTCTAACTCAACAGTTCTCCAAAGATGTGTTGAGACACACTGGTGTGTGGCAACCAGAGGCAAGAAATGCAGGTCAGTGGTTCATGGTAATACCGAAAGGACCAGAGTTTGTGAAGTTAAGTAAACAAAGAAATGATCAGATACAAGGGAAGCCCTTCAAATGTCACTGTCAGTTCCAGCATTCCATCATCCTTTCTAGAGCGAACAGAAAAGGGGAACATCCCAGTGCAGACCAGAAATTGCTCTGGACACGGGCACAGCAGATCCTGACGCAGAACTGCTTCCCCGGGGGGCTTTGAGAATGTGCCTTTCCCCCCTCGCTTTCTGAGGTTCGAGCAGGGAGGACCTGAGCCCTGAGACCTCTGGACGAGAGACGCTATCCACGCTGCCTCTTACCCTACGCTGCACAGAATCATCTCACTGAGGAAAGGGTCTCCAAACTCCTCCCTTCCCTTAAGCCACGTCCACCCTTCTCAGAAGAGTGCGAGGGCCCTCTGGGGAAGTGAGACAGAAGAGGGCACAGCTCGATTGTGGTGATGCCTGTCGCCTCCACGTGTTCATGTGACGGGAGGGCACTTCTGAAACTTCAAAATCCTGTTAGAACACATCTTGTCCGGTAAGGGTAAAGGAGAAAAGTCTGAGGTGTCGAGGAGAGAAAGTGAAGAGTCAGCCCTTCCTGAGACACAGGATGGGGAATCTTTACCCATCCAGGACTCCCAGAACAGTTCTATTAAGGGAGCGTGAATGGAGACACCAACAGACGTTCCAAAAAAGCCAATGGCAGACTGATAAGCAAACAAAAGCAGAAACAGATGCATAAATACAGAGAACAAACGGATCGCTGCTGGAGGGCAGGGGAGGGGGAGGTACAGGCTTCCAGTTCTGGGATGAATGAGTCATGGGGATAAAAGATACAGCCTGGGGAATCCGGTCAACAGTACTGTAACAGCACTGTGTTGTGACAGAAGGGAGCCGTATTTGTGGGGAGCGGAGCGTAACATACAGACTTGCCCAATCACTACACTGTATACCCAAAACTACTGTAACATTGTGTGTCAACCACCTTTCCATTATAAATAAATCGATAAGCACATGGTAGAAGCTCAGTCAGTTAAGCATGGGGAAAAGGAACACAAAATCAGGGAGGTGACGTATCCTAATTTTTCTTAACTCACTAAGAACATCCCAGACAGCCTCACCTGATTCCACACTTCTCTTCATCTGTGACAAGTCTAGCAACTTCCTTCCCGTACTCGGCCAAATGCTGCCAGACAGCCGCTTCCACCCTTTCAAGGCAGCTGAGGCCATGGCCCCTGGCCCCTTTCAGCTGCCTCTGCACAAAGGAGAGCTTTGCCTTCCCCTAGTCTCGACTCTGCTTCCAGAGTAGACTCTCTGGGACCCGCAGCTCATGGCTGCTCAGGCACTGAGGGATATGGCAGTGCGGCTTTCCTGGCCAGCGGGTGCTCTCCCTCTGTCCTCCATGTGGGTGGCTGGGCTCCTGGCTCCTACCCCACAGCGCTGTGGCTGATTCTTTCATTGGGAGACAAATGGCGCTTGTGTCAAAGGAAACACAAATAAAAGTAATCCAAAACTGGCCCAGCAATAGCTGGCTGGGATGTTCACAGAATGCTCACATCTGATTTTGTGTTCCTAAGACAAAACTGACCTCCGCAACCAGGCTGAATTCTATTCACCCAACCCCAGGGCCCACAGAACCAGACAAGTATGGCTGATTGCAACACTCCCCATGGTACCTTCTCCCCCACGTGCTGAGGTACTCTTCCCTGGGCATATGCCAGGCCTTTGGGGACTGGGGGAGAGAGGGCCCATCCACACAAGTTGTACAAGCGCAATTTGGAAAAGACTATCAGTTTCTTCATTGAGTAAAAAAGTCTGTTTTTCGGGGCTTTTTTGAGAGAGAGAGTGTGTGTGCGAGCGGGGAGGAGTAGAAGGGGGAAAGAGAGAATTTCGAGCAGGTTCCATGCCCAGCACGGAGCCTGTCACAGGGCCTAATCCAACAATCCTGAGATCAAGACCCGAGCCAAAACCAAGAGCCAGACACTCAACTGACTGAGCCACCCAGTAGTCCCCCCAAAGTCTGATTTTTAATAATACACTGAACCCAGCTAAAAGGCTGTTTCCCAGCCTTCTTTACAGTTAGGTGTGGTCATTTGACTAAGTTCTTGCCAGTGAGTTATTAGAAGTGTTGTGTGGAACTTCTAAGAAGTCTATTAAATTGAGAAGGGGTGAGCACTTCTTTTTCCTTTACTCTTATTCTGCTGTCAGGAACACAGATGTGATGGCTGGAGCTTCAGCTTCTATGCTGGGCCATGAGGACAAGGGCTACTCTAGGATTGGTTCTAGAAGAGGACGGGTCTCTTAAGTCTTTCTGCGGCTGACAAAGACAGTTCTGGCTAAGTTGGACTACAAACCTTCAGGCTGCTCTTATGAGACAGAGAAACAGAATTCTGTCCTATTTATATAACTACTACCTAGAGTTGTTCTATTACACACAGTAGAATCCAGTCCTGACTAACTGGAGTTTCAGCTTATATCAACTTTAGAGCAAACTAAAATTTCTATTTTCGGTTTTTGATGACATTTTAAGAGGAAGTTTTTCAAACTGTAATTAGAGTAATTTAAGAGGCAAAGGAGAACAGCAATATTACAAAAGCAACCATTAATTTGGCCTTTTCCTTCCCTTTTGTTCCTCTCTATCCATCATGTTTTCCTTCCAAGATTTATGATGGTCAATATCCCTCTTCTAGTGGTAGAAGTTGGAATAGTGGTTATCTCAGAGGTGAGAAGTTTGCTCTCTGAGCAGGGGCACAGAGAGTTCTTGCAGGACATTGAAAATGGTCTATATCTTGACCCATATGGTGGTTACACAAATACATATGTTAATAGTCATTAAGTTGTACTCTAAGATTAGTATTCTTTATTGTATGTAAGTTACACTTCAATAAAAACAATTTATTAAAAAAAAATCCTTTCTGAAGTCCCACACCTTTTTTTGGAGTTTTAAAAAAATGTTTATTTTTTTATAAGTATTAACACAGTTGACAAACAGTGTCATATTAGTTTCAGGTGTACAACATAGTGATCTGACAATTCTATATATATTACTTAGTACTCAGCACGGTAAGGATAGTCACCATCTATCACCGTACAACATTATTACAACATTAACTATATTCCCTGTGCTGTACTTTTCATCTCCATGACTTGTTTATTTTATAACTGGAAGTTTGTACCTCTTAATCCCTTTTACCTATTTTGCCCATTGGCCGCCCCCCCCACCTCCCCTCTGGCAACCACCCATTTGTTCTCTGCATCTGAGTCTGTTTCTGTCTGCTTTTGTTTTTTTAGATTCCACATATAAGTGAAATCATATAATATTTTTCTCTGTCTGACTTATTACACTTAGCATAATGCTTTCTAGGTTCATTCTTTTTAATGCCTGAGTAACATTTCATTGTACACAAAGACCACACCTTTATCCATTCATCTATCAGTGACACCTGGGTTGCTTCCGTATCTTGGCTAGGGTAAATAATGCAGCAGTAAACATCAGCGTGCATGTATCTTTTTCAATTAGTGTTTTCAATTTTGGGGGGTAAATACCCAGAAGGGGAAATACTGGATCATATGGTATTTCTATTTTTCATTTTTTGAGGAAACTCCGTACTGTTTTCCATAGTGGTGGCTCCAATTTACACTCCCACCAATAGTGCACAAGGGCTCCCTTTTCTCCATATCCTCGCCAACACTTGTCTTTTTAATACCAGCCATTCTGACTGGTGTGAGGTGATATCTCATTGTGGTTTTGACTTGAATTTCTCTAATGATGAGTGATGTTGAGTATCTTTTCTTGCATCTCCTGGCCAGCTATATGTCTTCTTTGGAAACGTGCCTGATCAGGTCTCTGCCCATTTTTTTAATTGGATTCTTTGTTTTGGCGTGGAATTCTTCATGTATTTTGAAAATTAACTTTTTACCAAATATATCACTGCAAATATCTTCACCCATGCACTAAGTTGCCTTTTTTGTTTTGTTGAGGGTTTCCTTTGTTGTACAAAAGTTTTTTATTTTGGTGTGGTCCCAACAGTTTATTTTTTTATTTTATTTTATTTATTTATTTGACAGAGACAGAGATCACAAGTAGGCAGAGAGGCAGGCAGAGAGAGAGGGGGAAGCTGCCAAGCAGAAAGTGGCTTGATCCCAGGACCCTACGATCATGACCCGAGCCAAAGGCAGAGGCTTAACCCATTGAGCCACCCAGGTGCCCCTCTAATAGTTAATTTTTTTTTCTCTTTTCCCTGGCCCGAAGGGACATATCCATAAATGTTGTGAAGCGTGATGTCCAAGAGATTACTGCCTATGTTTTATTTTAGGAGTTTTATGGTTTCAGGTCTTACAGTCAAGTCTTTCATCCCATTTTGAATTTATTTTTGTGTATGGTATAAGAAAGTGGTCCAGTTTCATTCTTCTGCATGTAGCTATTTTCCCAGCACCATTTGTTGAAGAGACTGTCTTTTCCCCTTTGTATATTCTTGCCTCCTCTGTTCTAGGTTAATGAACCATGTAAGTATGGATTTCTTTCTGGACTCTCCTGTTCCATTGATCCATGTGTCTTTTTTTGTGCCAGTGTCATACTATTCTGATTAGTATACCTTTGTAGCAGTCATGAAATATGGAATTGTGATACCTCCAACTTCTTCTCTTTTCCCAAGGTTACCTTAGTTATTCAAAGTCTTTTGCAGTTCCATACAAATTTTAGGGTTATTTGTTCTGTTCTGTGAAAAAATACTGTTGGCATTTTGATAGGTATTGCACTGAATCTGTAGATTGCTTTGTAAAATCTTACCCCTTTTTGTGGTCATCATAGATATTCTAGTTTTAGAATTACTTTTCCTCCATATGTGCTATTCAAGATTTCTATAATTTTGGCATTCTCCCCTCCCTCCTTACCCAATTTTGTCAGGTTGGGAAAATGCCTGGTTAATAATCACTTTCCCAGACAGCTTTGTAGCCAGGAGTTGTCATGAGATACAGGACTAGTCAATAAGAAATAAGAAGTCTGCTGAGTAGAGCTTCTAGAAAAGCTATCATTATCTTGATTTAAAAAGGGATAGATTTGGCTGATAATGATGTGTCAACTTCAGTTCATCGGTAACGAACATATCATTCTGGATGATGCAGGAGGCTATGTGTGCATGGGGCATAAGAGAAATCTCTGTGCCTTCTGTGTAATCTTGCTGTGAACCTCAACTTGCTCTAAAAGCCTCTCAAGGTTTAGATTCAGCTCACATGCCCCTTTGCTCTTTCCACTCTCCACCCCCTATTTTTCTGCTCAGAATGTAAATGCTTTGTAAGATCATGAAGCAGCAAGTCAAATCTAGGGATGGAGGAGAAAGCTAAAAGCCAGGGCTGCTGAGAGCTCCTTCTGAGAAGCTGCCCCCGCCCTGTCACCTTCATGTGATGGACGAAAAGAAACCCGTGTATGTTTAAGCCCCTGTGGTTTGGGATTCTAGGCTCAGGTGAGATACAATGCTTTTAGCTTTATATGTGACAAAGACTTCTTAAGACACAAGGGGAGGCTAAGGTGTTAATTCACTGTGGCTTCCTATCATAGCAGAGCAAGGGTCCAGGGGAGAAGAGGGAAACCCCGAAAACCAAGACCCCATCTGCACGCTCCCATCCCCTTCTCTTCCCAACAGCCTCACCGCTTACTGAGGGACCTGAATTCCTCTAGAGAGGAATGGAAGGAGCTTAGGGTGGGTAGGGGGAGGGTGCTCAACATGCAGAAGATCTCAGTTCAAATAAACTTCTCTGAGAGCTAATAGTAAAGGATTACATCAACTGCATCACTGTTTCTCAATCTATTTTTAACCAATTTCCGCTTTAGATAAACAGAAACTCCACTTTCTACAGTTTGCATTAAGAAAACCAGGGCTTTCCCTTCTCCTGGGAAATTCCAACTATTAAACCACATGTACTACCGCTTTCCCCACCCAAGAGTTTCTGACACTTTCCCCCAAGCCTCTGGAGGATCAGTGGTGTAATCAGAGTTTTCCCGAGATTCTTCAAACTGGACGGAAACCCGGGCAGCTCCTGTGATGCCACATCTAGCGGGGGAAAGAGGAGTGGCCTATGTGACAGAGGCAGGCAAAGGGGAGGAAAGCAGAGGGAAGGCTGGGCTGGGAAAAGGAACACGGAGCATCAGTTTGGCCCCGAGTCAGCATAGCTTTTGCAAGATCAGCTACCACCAGATTGCAACCACATCCAGTTTTACAGAGGAAATCTGTACCACTTTCATTTCTGAAGACTCTCTGTTCTTCCTCCTTTGCTCAGGGTTAACACTGAAAGGCAGTCCAAGCCAGCTGTCTTCTGCTGTTTCGAAGGAGGCCTGTGCCCCTGAAAGCTACCTGGTGTCTTGGCTAGAAGCTGTGTGGAGCCAAGGGGACAGAGGGTGGGGGGATTTTCAGTTCTGCTCTGGGTCTGAAGGTCAGTTTTGTAGGGACAGAGGATAGAGAAGGGGGCACGGGTCAGACCACCTCGTCAAGATTCCAGGAATAAAGGAACATCTCCTCCCAAGTTCTGAGTCCTATTTCACCATCAAATCCAGATCTTTATAAGTATTCATGCTCATAAGTGCTAGATGACACAGAAAATTAAGTAGAGAGCAACAGAAGATGCTCCCTCTCCTCTATTCCCCTGAGTTTCCAAAGTGGTTAAAGAAGGGAAGGAGGAATGGATGAAAGACGACCACATCTGACAGGGGTGGCTCAGTTGCTTGAGCATCTGACTTGCGACTTCCGCTTAGGTTATGATCTCAGGGTCCTGGGACAGAGCCCCATATCAGGTTCTGTGCTCAGCAGGGGAATCTGCTTCTCCTTCTCCCTCTGACCCTCTATCCTGCTTATGCTTTCTCTCTCTCAAATAAACAAATAAAATCTTGGGGAAAAAAGAGAGAGAGAGAGAGAGAGAGAGAGAGAGAGAGAGATGACAGCATCCAGGATCTGGGGTGAGAGCATGAACTAGATCATGTGACAGGTTGAGAGTTGCCAGGATCCTAGGAAACTGGTGTGGAAGGTCATTTCCTCATGGGTTCAGGCAAAGAGTGAAGGCCAAAAGCAAGAAGCCTGGAAACCATGCAGACACTCCTTGTGGGAAGCAGATGACATGATCTTACACCCTTGCCTGTGCCCTTGTATCCTCCTGTGTGGGATCTATAGGACTTTCAGGGGTTGTTGGGGGTAACTAGTTCTCACCTGGAACTCCCTCCCCTGGCACAAGGCAGAGCAGAGTCCAGTAGTGAAGACAGTCTGGTTCCCAATTTCATATTTCAGCTCTTCCATTTACCAGCTGACTTTACGCAAATTATTTAACTCCATCACACCTCAGTTTTCTCATCTGCCAAACTCACAGAATTCTCTTTATTACCTATATTCCCTATGCTGCACCTTTCATCCCCGTGACTTATTTATTTTATAACTGCATGCTCCTACCCCTTAATCCCCTTCACCCATTTCGTCCATCCCCACACATCCTCTCCCCTCCGGCAACCACTAGTTTGTTCTCTGTGTTCATGAGTCTGTTTCACAGAACGTCTTCAGGATTAAATGAGTTCATCTTTGTAAACCTCTTAGCACAGTACCTGATACACAGACTCACAGAAAGAGCAGAAAATGTTGGCTGGTGTGCCCATTTCCTATGTCCATTATAACACTTTATCACCAATGCGGAGGCTCAGCACAACATAAACTGAGCCTCTCACCGTTCTGGAGGCCAGACGTCCAAAACCAGTATCACTGGTCTGAGGAAGACCCATTCCTTGCCTCGTCCAACTCTTGGTGGCTGCTGACATTCCTTGGCTTGTGGCCACCTCATTCCAGTCTCTGTCTGGTGATCATACCGTCTTCCCCTCTGTTGTCCGAAATCCCCCTCTGCCTCCTTCTGACAGAATATCTGTGATCACCTTTAAGGCCCACACAGATTATCCAGGATAACCTCCCCATCAAAAGCTTCTTCATCACACCCGACAGATCTTTGTCACCATACAGAGTGACAGTCACGGGTTCCAGAGATTAGGACGTGGATATCTTTTGGGGGGGGACAATTACCCCGCCACCACAGCTAGTATTATTGACCAGAAGTGGGCTCTGATGAACAGCAAACGGCTGGACAGAGTGAAGGAAGGAGAGGCCTCTGCAGAGGGAGGTTGAGGCACGTTACAAGCAGTGGGCCGCAAAACCCACGCTGCCCACTGAGAAGGCCAACAGGGATAGGCCTGAAGAACATTCCCAAGGAGCTAGGCCTGGGCTACTCCTCCTTGTTCCTCCTCCTCAGTGGTGCAACAGCGCTGGGGATGCAGGTGGCAAGGGTGTAGAACTGGAGGCCACCGCTGTTGACTGGAACCGTGGGCAAGGCTGGGCCAGTGGCAACTAAAAGAGGACACGCAAGGGGGTGGCGGTCATCAGCTGTCACCTCCACACCTTCATTAGGCCACTGCAGGGGCTCAAAAAGGGTAATACACAAATGGAAGGACGGTGAACTCTGCTGGCCCAGGAGAGCAGAGACATCCGAGTCCACCTGGATGCAGACTACTGGTCTACAACCATCTTGAGAAGAGTTCCCTATCTCTCTGGCATCCTGTGTTCTTCATGCAGTGGCATTTATTTAAAGTTACAGATCCCAAATCCCAGCCGATCTTCTCTGCCTACATTGCCACATTCTCCTGAATCCATGCCATCATCAGTCCTCCCCTGGATGGTCGCAATGCATTTCTATTCTCTCTCTCTGCTTTCAACTTCTGGAGACCACTCCCCACATGGTCCCAGTCTTCTCATATCATAAATCTCATCACGTCACTCTCCTCTTATGGCCCAGAAGAGGATTCCCATTGCTTACGGATGGAATCCCAAGTCCCTACTGAAAACCACCTAGTCTTCCATGGTCACAGCCCTGGTTTACCACACTCCGGTCACACCCGCCTTTCTGTCCCCTTCCCCTCCCCCCTCCAGAGGTGCTTTCTGCCTTCTTGCACACCTGCCAGCTCCACAGGCCAGATGATTCCTCTGCAGGAACTTCACAGTGGCCAGCCCCAGAATTCAGCCCAACCTTCCAGACCTCAGCTAACAGTAACCACCGAGATGACTTCTCTGATGCCTCCGGCCAAAGAAATCCCTGCCACGCGGTGACCACTCTCCCTGCCACTGCCTGGCTTCATTTCCTTCAATGTCTCTCTCTGCAAAATGACTCCCATCTGCATATTTGCTTGCTCTTGCCCATCTCTCTCCACCAGCATATAACCACCTTCTGTGAATGTGAGACCATGTTTGTCTTTGTGACCCTGATATCCTGGTGCTTGGCACAGATCCCACCACATTCGAGGGAACAGACACATATTTGTTGAACGAATGAATGAAATGATAGCTCTTTATTTACCATTAGTGCCACTACTCCTGAAGTCCTGCATTCCCCTTCACTTTCGAATATTTTTTTATCCACAATGCCCTTGTATCTGCCAAGCAGGATCTAGGTCATAAAGGTATATTATCCTGATTTATCAATACTGGCGATGAGGGAAGATCCTGGCAGCTTCCTGCAAAAGTAGGAGTGTCTTAATCTATGAAAGAGCTCTCAAGTAGTTCCTGCCTAGGATTTCTTAGGACAGTCCCAAAAGACGATAAAATGAGGCAGCTGGAAACCAAGATCTCCGAGCTTTTGAAAATCGATTTCTCTCCATTACAATTCTTCCACTTATCCATCCACACATCATCCAGGAAATAATTACCAAGTGTCTAGTATGTGCCAGGCTCTCTGCCAGACTCTGGAAATACAATGGTGAGCAAAACAGCCATTTCCTCTGCCACCTTTGTGGAGAGCCTCCAAGGGAGATGCACATTAAGCAAGTCCTCACACAATAAATGGATTATAACACTGTGATATGTGCTGTGAAGGAATTGTAAAAGATGCTACAACATAATAATTAGAAAACAAAATTTAAAAAAAAAAAACACCTAAATCTGCAAGAGCACCAAAAATAAATTATTTAGGAATCAATGTAAGAAAAGATGTGTAAAATCTCTCTCCTGCTGAGAGAAATTTAACACCTAAATCATGGAGCTATGTCACGTTCCCAGTCGGGAAGGCTCAATGTGATCCTGGTGTCAACAGTTCCAAATTGATCTATGGATACAACACAATCCCAGTCAAAATCCTAGCAGGCTTCTCTGTAGAAACTGATTTCTGTGGCAATGCAAACAACCTGGAAGAGCCCAAGCGATCTTAGAAAAGAACAAAGCTAGAGAACTTACACCTTCTGATTTTGAGACTTACAAAACTACAGCTGTCAAGATGTGTGGAAATGAGGAAAGGAAAGACAAAGGATTGCTAGAACAGAACAGAAATTCAAGAAACAGACCCACTCAGGGCACCTGGGTGGCTCAGTTGATTAAGCGTCTGTCTTTAGCTCGGGTCATGATCCCAGGGTTCTGGGATCGAGTCCTGCATCAGGCTCCTTGCTTGGTGGGGAGCCTGCTTCTCCCTCTCCTTCTGCCTGCCTGCCTGCCACTCCCCCTGCTTGTGCTCTCTCTCTGTCTCCCTGTGATAAATAAATAAATAAAATCTTTTTTAAAAAGAAGAAAAAGAAACAGATCCACTCAGATACAACCAATTCATTTGCAGTAAACATATCAAGGTAATTCAGAAAGGAAAATAAAGTCTGGAACTGGATAGGTAGGTAAAGATTTCTTAGGACATAAAAGCACAAACCATAAAAGGAAAACTAAGTGAATTAGACTTTATCAAAGTTAGACTTTACCAAAATTCAAGTTTTTTTTTATTCTTCAAGAGATAATTAAGAAAATGGAAACACAAGTCATATAGTGGGAGAAAATAGAATACAAATATCTAACAGATGAGCAGTACTCAGAACATAATAATGAACTTTCAGAGCTCAGTAATATGAAGATAATCTCATTTTTAAGAAATGGACAAAAGACTCAGACACTTCACAAAAGACACAGAGATGGCCAATAAGTACTTGAAAATATGTTCAACATCAACAGTCATCAGGGAAATGCTAATTAAAACCACAGTGAGGTACCATGCCACTTAATTAGAATGCCAAAAACTCAAGACTAACAAATACCAAGGGTTGGCGACGCTGTGGAGCAACTGGAAAGCTCATACACTGCCGGAGGAATAAAAATGGCACAGCCACCTTGGAAAACGGGCAGTTTCTTTAAAAATTAAGCAAAAAGATGACCACAGAGCCCAGCTTATATAGGTATTTTCCCAAGAGAACTGAAAACAGCTATCTTCACAAAGACCTAAACAACAATGTATGTAGCCGCTTTGTTCACACTAGCCAAAAACAAAAACAAAACCCCCAAAAAACAAATGTCTATTAACAGATGAATGAATAAATAAACTATAAAATGGCTATGGAACAGAAAACTATTCAGCAACAGTGCTCTGAGAACATCCAATAAGAGAATCTAACTGAACCTAGGAGGTCAGGGACAGCTTTCTTAAGGAGAAGGTGGGTATCTGAAGGAAGGCTGGGGCCTTCCCAGGGAGGTGGAGTAGGTAATGAGAAATAAAGAGCGCTGCAGGCAGCGGCTTGGTCAAGAGCCCCTGGCAGAGGAAAGGTGGCACATTTACAGAAGCGAGAGATGGTCTAGCTTAGAGAGCAAGGAGAGAGAAGAGAGACAGGAGTTGAGGCATGGAAGGGCCATGCCAGGAAGCCCTTATAGGCCTTGTTAAGAGTTTTGATGTTTATCCACAAGGCTGTAAGAAACCTCAGAAAGGGTTCTAAACAAGAGGGTGATATAACTGGCTTGACATTTTTAAGCCCACTAGCTACAGTATGGAGAATTAGCTGTCAGGGTGTAAGTGGCTGGGAAGGAGCCGGTCACGGCCCCTGCCAACCTCCTGGTAACAGATTGTGGCTTATATTGGGATAGGATGATGGAGATGGGCAGGAATGGATACCTCCAATGGGCTCTGAGAAGTATGTGGGACTGTACTGAGGGGATAAGGCAGAAGACAGTATTGGCACTGACTCCAAGGTTATGGCTCAGGGGATGGAACGGGAAGAGTCCATGCCCCAACACACAGAATGCTAGAAGGAGGCCTCATTTGATGGAGGTCTAAAGTCAGCTCTGGACATGCTGAATTTCATGTGCCTGGCAGACATCCGAATGACAATGTCTACCAGGCATTTGGACACGTGAATGTTAAAGTTCACAGGAGCCCAGAATAGATTCAAAACTGGGTTTTATGAAGATGGTAATTAACACAGCAGGAATGCATAAAACAGATTAGAGAGAACATAGGACCAGGATAAGAGACAACCTGGAACCAAGTCTTAAGGGACTCGAGCATTTAGAAGATGACCAGGGAAATGTGGGCTAGTGAAGGTCACTAAGAAGTGACCTGGGAAAAGGCTAGGAAACCAGAAGAACATAATATGGGAGAACTCATGGAAGCAGAATGTTTTCAAGAAGGCTATGGAAACTGTGTTGAAGGCTAATAAGAGAGGAAGAAAATGTCCACTGAATTTAGCAGCATAGAGACCACTGCTAATCTTAGGAGGAAGAGATCCTTTGGAAAAATAGGGATATAACCCAGATTAGAGGGGCAGGGGACAAGAGCAGTGAATAAGGAAGTAGAGAAAGTGACATATATAATTTTAAATAATGGGCCCAACTTCCTATTTTAAAGCTGGGTTGTAATGATGATGATGATGATGAAAGAAAACAACTTGGACGAGATTGTGAAAGACATCGCCTTTGTGAAAGCTCACCCTTGAATTCAGCCCGAGAGGTTGCGTTTCCTTTTCCTGTGACATAGGTGGGTGTTGTGAGTCATGAGTTCAAAGTTTCCTTTATTATGTTACCTTCATAACTAACCCGAATGTGGAGGATGGGGTTCACTGGCCCCTTCAACACAGGTGACATGCCAGTGACAGGAGGAAGGCACAGAGCAGGGGAAGGACATGCAGAAATAAAACAGTGGTCCTACTCCTCAACACCTGTGTGCCAGAAGTTTCTGCTGGGCCACTAAATCCAGATCCTCAAGAATAGTTGCAGAAAATCATAAAAGCAAAATGACACAAATGTTTTTGGTAGCAAGCAACAGATAAATAGTTCCCATTTATCTGGGAAGTGCACGTGTGTGCTGGGAGAAGGAGATAAATGCAAAGATCAAACTCCTTGGTTCTAGAGAAGGGTAGAGCTGAAGAGAAAGAAAAGCTAAATATTAAGATCTCTGGACCCCAAGGTTCTAGGCTACAAAACTAATGACTGACTGAGGAAATGACTGAGCAAACAACAGGGGGCGAGTATAAGTTCCGGGGAAAGAATTCTGAGAGCAGGGATCAGGCCACAGATGGCAAAACAGACAGCCATTCCCTAAGTCAAGAGGAAAACGTGTTGTGACTTGGTTTCCTCAGATGGGTGTATTTGGATAGGAATCAAGTAGCTTCTAACCTGGATCTCCACAGAGGGGGGAAAAGTAAGGAAGGAGCAAGGGTGGCTCAGAGGCTGGACCCAGCCTACAGGGAGAGGGAACACCTGGGGGAAAGACACGGGAGCCTGAGTCCAACTCCCCCGTAGAAAACCACGCAGGCACATCGCGCCTCCTGAACCCTGACACTCCCCCAAGTCAGACAGCACGTCAGTGCCCTCAACCTCTGGATATTTTAGCAAGTGGCTCACTCTCTCTAAGCCTGCCAGCAGGCTTCCAGTTACGGGCACCCACTAAGCACTCAGCACTGGGCCATATGCTTCATATATGCTATCTCATCTACACCTCACTGAAACCCTGGGAGGTAAGTATTCCCATCCTCACTTGACCGAAAAGGAAGCTAAAATTCAGAAAAGTCCTCTACCCTAAGGCCCCAGGAAAGGGACTTGGGTTTGAGCCCACACCTGCATGACTCTAAAACCCATGCTATTTCCACCAGAACAAGACTCAGGCTAGGCGAAACCCATCTGTCTCAATCAGGAGAGCAAAAGAAACCTGTTGGGGGCAGAGGACAAGAGACCACATAGAAAAGAAAAAAACTGAAGACTAAAAGGGAAAGAGGAAACTTCTTTTCTGAAAATGAGAAGAATTACAAAAGAAATTGCCTAGAAAAGAGAAGATAAGAACATCTGACTTGAGAAATAGGAAAAATGCCTGGGAATGAAAAATACTTCAGGACCCAGAGAAGCTGGGTTTGGAAGTCAGAGCGAGGATCTCTAGGGGGAGACTGAAGATGCTGGCGGGTGCCCCATCCTTCAGGTTTGAGAGGAGACAGCGTTCAATTACTGACCTTCCTCTCTCTGGTCACATGACTTGTGCTAGTATAAAAGCTTTCTACCAGCGGGTTCCTTACAATTTTTTCCTGTGTGAAATGGGCAGTAGCAGTGGCTAAAGTGCTGTTCCTCTTTCCCAGAAGATTTCAGACTTCCCTTCAGGACTAATCCCAAGAAGCCATCTCTCTGGATTGAAGACAAGGCAAGGCGTCTGGCTCAGTGCTTGTGCTCTGGGAAGTGATGCTAGGATCTGGAGAGGAGGGGGAGGTGCTGGGGGGGCTGCTGGAAGCCTGTGAGAAACTGGATGTGAGGCTCACACCTGGAGCCAGTGGAGGTGGGATCGAGGAAACAGACTGGGACCTCAAGCCCAGAGAGAGGATGGAGGGGCCGGGCTGTGTTTGGGCAGCAAGGGTTACAAGCCAAGTGGAACCTGAGTGACCCCGTTAAGAGTTCTTCTGTTGAGAGTCAAAACACTGGACTTTAGTGAATATGCTCTAAAGTCTTTGAGGGGACAAGCCCCAAAAGATAACACAGGCTCACCCTTCCTTCCCTCTGCCCCTCCCTTACACCTCCTTAGCTTCCTCTTTTCAGTACTAGTCCCAGAGTCCGGCATTGGTCAGGGGAGAAAAAGGCGGAGGAGAATCTGTGTTCTGCAAAAGGAGAGGAAGAGGAGGTAGGGGGATGGGTTGGGGGGGCGAGGCACCTGCTTCCTGGGCGTGTGGTGGGATCTGGTAGAGAGCTGGCACTGGGTCTCACGGCCTGGGTTCTCCTGAGAGGTAGCTCACGGCCCTCCCCTCGTGAGATGAGGCTTGCCTTTTCTCTCCGCAGATCTCTAGTAAAGAACTTAAGGAAAGGTGGAAGCTGATAACTGTAGCTTCCTGTATCTGTGAGGAGAGGAGAAAGCCAAGGGTTGGTCCCCCCCAGAGACACATGATGGCAAACGTAATAACTACTGCTTAATATCCCGCCCCAGGCAAAGTCAATAATTGCTCTGGGCAGTTCCGGCAGGTGGTGTGAACAAGTGCTGGCAGCAGCAGAAAGCTTTGGCCTGGGAAGGGGAGAGCAACAGGGAGGATGTCTCCATCCTGAACCAGAGCTGGGAGAGGGGGACCGCAGGCTGGGAGTGGGACCTCCTGACCCTGCCCTTTTCCAACCTCTTCCAGAGCCATCATGACCTCCTGGCGCAACCCCCTCATCCTCACGGCCTACATCATCATCTTCCTCACCGGTCTCCCTGCCAACCTCCTGGCCCTGCGGGCCTTCATAGGACGCGTCCGCCAGCCCCACCCTGCCCCCATCCACATCCTCCTGCTCAGCCTGACGCTTGCGGACCTCCTGCTGCTGGTGCTGCTGCCCTTCAAGATGATCGAGGCCGCGTACGACTTCCGCTGGTATCTGTCCGAGTTGCTCTGTGCCCTCACGGGCTTCGGCTTCTACAGCAGCATCTACTGCAGCACGTGGCTCCTGGCGGGCATCAGCATTGAGCGCTACCTGGGAGTGGCTTTCCCTGTGCAGTACAAGCTGTCCCGCAAGCCTGTGTATGGAGTGATTGCTGCCCTGGTGGCCTGGATCATGTCCTTTGGTCACTGCACCATTGTGATCATTGGTCAGTACTGGAACTCAACCCGGAATGACACGAATGACGACGGCATCACTTGCTACGAGAACTTCAGCGACTCTCAGCTGGATGTGGTGCTCCCAGTACGGCTGGAGCTGTGCCTCTTCCTCTTCTTTGTCCCCATGGTGATCACCATCTTCTGCTACTGGCGCTTCGTGTGGATCATGCTCACGCAGCCCCATGTGGGGGCCCAGAGGCGGCGCAGAGCTGTAGGGCTGGCTGTCGTGACGCTTCTCAATTTCCTGGTGTGCTTCGGGCCTTACAACATATCCCACCTGGTGGGGTTTTTCACGAGGAAGAGCCCCCAGTGGAGGGCTGAAGCCGTGGTGTTCAGTTCCCTCAATGCCAGTCTGGACCCCCTGCTTTTCTATTTCTCTTCGTCAGCTGTGCGCAGAGCCTTTGGAAAGGGGCTGCAGATCCTGCGGCATCGGGGCTCTTCCCTGCTGGGGTGCAGAGGCCAAGAGACAGCAGAGGGGACAAATGCGGACAGGGGTGTGAGTCAAGCAGAGGGAGCTCCGAGTTCTGACTTCACCACAGACTAAGGGTGCTCTAGACCTTTGGAGGCACGCTGGGTGACAGAAGCATTGAACAGGCTGGGAGAGGGGGAAACAGCAGGGTTCCCGTCCCAGGGTCAGAAATCCACAGATCAAGCCACTGCTGGGGCTGTAAAAAATCTCTCTCTGAGGCTTGGTATCCTTTTCTGACTGAAGTTTTCTTCCCAAAGGAGCACAGCTCCAGGACAAAAGGAGAAATGGTTAGGCCTAGAAGCACTCTCAGACCGGGGTTTCGGAAGCAATGTAGCTAACACAAATTCAGTCCTTGTGAGATAGTTGGGAGCTGAGGATGATCAGGCTGAAGCAGAGTCCTAAAGGAATCTTGCTACACACCTTGAAACACCACCCAGACACTGGTCTAGCTGTGGATACTAGAAAGGAGACAACAGGGAAGAGATGGACGAGAACACCACATGAGGTCAAGGAAGACTCAGGAAGACTATGAGTCAAGAGGACAAAGTGGGAGGACTGAGGACTGTGCCTTCTAACGATCTAGGTTTGCACTGTATTGCTTTGACCTGCCACTTTGTAAGTATGCTCCAGTCATCACGTGTATATCTTGTCTCCCCGTATTAAACCTGCCTGAAGTCTGGGTCTCGTCTTCTCCCTCTGTGGCACCTCCATACAGGTCAGGACACAGCCTGGCCAGTCGGTCGGAAGTCAACACAGACTAGCACAGGAGTAGACAACCTGGACTGGCAGATTGAAAATAAAGATGGTAAAACTCTGAAGTGAGTGTCCACAATTTCTGTGCTTTTCTACAGGTTCGGGGAGGGTGAACATGCAAGGAAGAAGCCGACTCAGCAGCACAGGGGGAGGGTGATGCATGTGAAACCACAGAAGTAATTTTAAGGTCAGGGTATAATGAGTGGAGTTGGGGGAGGGATGGAATCCTGTTTCCATTGGTGAACAGAGACGGGACTTAGAAAGAGAGTGGAGGGGGGTGAATCCTGACTTAACATCATCAGGTGGACAGGGGCCTAACCACGTGATTCTCCCGCTTAGAAACCTGCAGGTTTTCCTATTGTCCAAAGTTTTGGTCCCAGGAACTCTTATCCTATCATTCCATTGCCTACTTCTATCCTGTCTCCCTGCCCAATCCCACCTTCCATTTCTCCACAATAAGGACCCCTCGGCCACTCTCTTGTTAACTGCCCCTAGCCCCGGCCTAGTGGTCTGCAAGAGAGGTCATACAGCAGAATTGCATGCAGACCTACAAAAATAGTACACATGGCCCCCTACAATCTACTGGCTCTTTAAGGGTGGGACAGCAGATGAGCTTTGAAAAGCTCCCCAGTGAGTATTGCTACGCAGCTCAGGAAAGGAATCACTGGCCCAGCTCAGAGGCCCAATCTGTCCAAGAAAGCATCCTTCAGAGAGACCCTTCCTGCTTCTAAGTCCCTCCCAGTGCAACCCCACACTCCCTCAACTTCTGCTTACTTTTTCCACTTTCATAAAACCCCACTCAATAGTCACTTTCTCCAGAAGGATTTTCTTTATTATTCTCACCCAACAGAGAGCTCACTTTCGCTGTTTTCCTTCCTCAAACACCACTGGACTAGTGTAAGAGCCCTGACTTCACTGTTGGTCCTGCTTCCTAGCTAGATGGCCTTGAGCAAGTCCCGACCTCCAGCCTCTATTTCCGAACCATAATCACGAGGATGACGGACGCCTCTCAGGGTTACTCTGCAGTGCCAGTCAGACTGTGTATTTAAAATTGCTGAAAAACTTTATAGTAACATTTAGCTTTAAGATAGCGACCCAAGTGAAACATAGTTATACCCCTGCTTAGAAGAAATATAGTAAGTAGAAATTTATTTTTTTTAAGATTTTATTTATTTATTTGACAGAAAGAGAGAGATCACAAGTAGGCAGAGAGGCAGGCAGAGAGAGGGGGAAGCAGGCTCCCTGCTGAGCAAGAGACCCAATGCGGGGCTCAATCCCAGGACCCTGAGACCACGACCTGAGCCAAAGGCAGAGGCTTAACCCACTGAGCCACCCAGGCACCCCTATAGTAAGTAGAAATTTAAAATGATGGAAATCAAATATTAGAGAGCCAACTATATAGGCTGCTTTAACTTAAAAATGGGTGAGAAAGAAATCTGGGATTTCCTGCTGACTGTACATCTGGGATGTATTCACCTTCCAAAAAAGCTAATTTGATTTTGGATGCCATTAAAAGAAATAGAGTCTAAACAAGTTGAAGATAATCCCACTTCACTAAGGTCTTAAATCAGTAGCATGTTCAGCATCTGAGCAGCACATTTTTAAAGAAGATTTAGTTATTTATTTGGGGGGACAAGTGGAGGTAGGGGCAAAGGGAGAGAATCTTTCAAGCAGACTCCTCACTGAGTGAGGAGTCCGAGGACCCCACATCCCATGAAATCACAATGTGACTGAAACCAAGAGTCAGGCACTCAACCAACCGAGCCACTCAGGTGCCCCATGAGCAGCACATTTTTAAAAAGACATTAACTCAGGGGTGCCTGGCCTGCTCAGTCAGTACAGCATGTGACTCTTGATCTCAGAGTTGTGAGTTTGAGCCCCACGCTGGGTGCAGACATAACTTAAACATAAAACCTTTAAAAAAGAAAAAAAGACATTAATGCAAGGAATCAAGCCCAGAAGAATTAACCAAAATGTTTCAGAGATTTAAAGCCACATAATGACAATGACGACCGATGACAGCGACATGGAATAAAAGCCAGACACTGTTCCAGAGAAGTAGCCTGAGATGATTAAGGGAGCTTCTCAAGGTCAGCAAGTGAGAGGAAGCATGAATCCAGGTCTGCCTTTCTCCAAAGTGCCTGCTGTTTTCATTCACTCATGAGAAGCAAGTAAGAGAATTCTGGATATGTGGCTGAACCAAGATGAGGTCCATCACACGGAAGACGTGTTCTAAGTAGCTCCATGGGGAAGAACAACAACCCCGGGCAGAAGAAGCACAGAGCTGCCTCTCAAACAGTCAGGGCTGTTTAAAGATTTTATTTATTTATTTGACAGAGAGAAAGAGAGATCACAAGTAGGCAGACAGGCAGGCAGAGAGAGAGGGGGAAGCAGGCTCCCTGCTGAGCAGAGAGCCGGATGTGGGGCTCAATCCCCAGGACCCTGGGACCATGACCTGAGCCGAAGGCAGAGGCTTAACCCACTGAGCCACCCAGGCGCACCCCCGCCCCCCACCCCCCGTCAGGGCTGTTTAAATGGAACTGAGCTAACTCAACAAGGAAGTCACTCCCCAGTTCCAGCAATACTGAAATGGAAGATAGAAAACACCCATCTTGGGACATTGAGGAAACACGCATCTGGTAAGAGTCGAACCAGTTAACTGTTAACCCCCTTCCAGCTCAGAGATTCCCAGGGTTTCAGAGACACAGCTGCTCTTCCCAATCACAAAAGTGAAAGAAAATTTCCTGACCTGGTCTGAGATTTTCAGGGTAAAGTTTTTGCTACTCACTAACAAGTAGTTGGTCTGTATAAAAGTCACTTGATATACAGCCCATTTCTGGGAAATTAATAATTCATTTGTTCGACAAATATGTATTGGTACCTACTATGAGCCAGATACTTTTCCAAGGGCTAGGGATACAGTACATAACAGACAAGGGACCTGCCCTCCTGGGGCTTCCATTCCAGTATGAAAAAATTGTTAATAAGCAAGTAAACAAATAAGGTAATTTCAGAATGTGCCAAATGGTATTTACAACTGGACTAAAAAAATAGGAACATGGGAAAAAGTCTAATGAGAGGTTAAGGGAGTTTAGCAGATTCTCCTGAGTCAGTGATGTTCAGCAGAGAGCTGAATGATGAGAAGTTGCCATACGAAGGCCCACGGAAAGAGCATTCCAGAAACAGGAACTGCTGATGCAAAGGGAAGGAGGAGGGAGAAAACCTTAGCTTCCTAAAGGCTGACAGAAGACTAGTGTGGGGCTTGAGCTGTGGTCTAAAAACTTGAGCATATATGAGAATCACATAGGAGAGTTCACATCCCCACAGTTTCAGAATGAGTAGGTCTGGGATGGGACCCAAGAGACTATAGTTCCAACCATCCTAGGTGATACTGATGCTGGTGGCCATGACCACACTTAGAGAACCAGTGCGCTGGAACACAGTGACGCAGGGAGAGAGCTATGGAAGATGAGGTCAAGGAAGTCAGCAGGGACCAGACCATGCAAACCTTTTAGGCCATAAATAGAAATCTGAATTTATTCTAAGAGCTTTGGAAGCCATTCAAGAGTTTTTAAGCAAGAAAGCAGAATGGTCTAATTTCTGTCTTAAGTCAATCACTCCGGTATCTGTACCCACCACTGAATGGAGATGTTTATTAGGATCAAGGAGAGAATGCACATGCCAGAGCTAAGAACCATACCATACCACAGCAAGCATGCAGGCTTTGCATCAGGCTGGTAGCTCCCTGACAGTAGGGACTGTTTCTTCTTTCACAAGAATTGGCTGTCCAAGGACCAAACAGCCAAGAGGAGGCCCTTCTAAGTTATTATAAATCTGTTTGATAAACGGATGTCCCTAGTGTGTGCTAGAAAATGTTTAACAACTAGGTTTCAGGATTGGTGGGGGAGGGGTTTGGTAGAATGGGTAACAGCAGGGTGGGGGGTAGTGAAGCCCTGATTTGTAGCACTTGCCAGTTTCCGTGGTATATACACTCCCCCAAGGGCTGGTTTCTACCAACATCGAGATGCTGAATGTGGGTCTGGCAAGTGAGGTTTATAATCAGTTCTTGCAAGCCAGCATCACTGGACGTACCTCCCGGCACGTATGCTTAAGTGGCAGACAGAACACATCCTGTTTGAGAACATTTTCTCTCTCCCTGGCTACCTATAGTACAAGGCTCTGGCACAGGACTTTTGAGGTAATAAACACTGGCTAAATGTGGTTCGCTGGGACTGATCCAAGAGGATCCGGGTGGCTGTGTGATTGTGAGACTTCTCTGAATCCGCTGTAGGATGACAGACGGGTAAACAGAAATATTAGTGCCTGGTTAATGAGTAACACAGACGGCAGCCTAGAGCCACTACCAGGAAACAGGAGTGGAGGGAGCTGGCTCAGCCTGACTTGGGGGCCTGACCAGCAGGAAAGGGGAACCTGGCATTGACTATTTCACTTCCTCTTTCTGGAAAAGATGCTGTTGCGCCCCTTCCTCAGAAATTCTCATCTGACCACACAGCCAGAGCTCTCCTGTAGTAGGGTTGTGTGTGGTGATCGCTGTGGTCCAAGAAGGTGGGGGTGGGCACGCTGGAGACTGTCTGAAGGAAAACATACAGCCAAGATTCTAATCACTCTCTTAGACTTCCCTGCCCCTTACCTCCAGGTTTTTGTCAGTTCTCCCCTTTTTTTTTTTTTTCAGCTTTCTCTACCTTCTGCGGTTAAATACTTTGGCCCCATTTTTTTTTTTCATTTTTTTTCTCTAGTCACAGGAAATGAGGACATTTCTCATCTACAAATTGCACATTCGACCAGGAAATTGGGCCAAAGATCTCTTAAGTCCTCAGTACTGGCAGTCCAGTAACCTACTTGGCAAAGGTTTCAATGTCTAGTAAAGAAGAAGATGGGAGGTCAGAGAGGGAAGGATGTGTGGCATGGGCAGCTGTCCACCAGCAGCTAACCCAAGGAGGGGCTGCCCTAAGCTCCAGTAAAATCTCAGGCTCCCTCTCCCCAGAAGTTGTCCCCTGCCATCTGGGAGGCCGTACCAGGATCAGCCTCAAGGAGACAGTGTTAGGAAAGTTAATATACTTCTCTCAAATCTAGATTTTTTTAAAAAGATTTATTTATTTATTTATTTATTTATTTGACAGACAGATCATAAGTAGGCAGAGAGGCAGGCAGGGGGGTGGAGTAGACTCCCTGTGGAGCAGAAAGCCGGATGCAGGCCTGGATCTCAGGACCCTGAGATCATGACCTAAGCCGAAGGCAGAGGCTTAACCCACTGAGCCACCCAAGCGCCCCTCAAATCTAGATGTTTTAAATAAAAAGCCAGTAAGCATGTACTGTAGTCTAGAGTCTCTGAAGTGTCACAGCAGACATTACATTGTTCAACCTTCCACAGGTGTAAGCATTTGTTAACCCACAAAAGTTTGCTGAGGCCTACTATGTGTCAGGCCCTGCTCCGGGTGCTAAAAACACAGCAGCGAAGAAGAAGATTCCTGCTCTCACGCAGCTCACACTCCAGTGGGAAAGTGGAACAGGAAGACTAATACAAAGACACTCTGAGGCAGGGCTAAGAGCTGTGAAGACACTAAGACAGACTCAGGGATAGAGAATGACCTCAGGAAGGGGAAGAAGTGGCTACTTTTGAATAAACGGCTTGGAAAGTCCTCTCCAAAGTGACATCTGGGTTGCAACCAGAATGCCAAGAAGGGATCATGTATGCCAAGCACTGGCGTGGGAAGGTTGGGGAGGGGGGATGAGGAATGCTCCAAGCAAAGTGTTCAACACAGTGCAAGGCTTGAATAAGCTGAACGTGCACAAAGAACACAAAGGCCAGGGTGATGGGGCTTAGTGATGGCTAGAAGAGCGAGCAAGGGTCAGATCACAGGGGTTCACAAAGGTTTATGATAAGCAGCGCCACAGGGGGCCACGTGGGTGGCTCCGTCAGTTAAGCATCTGCTTTTGGCTCAGGTCATAATCTCGGGGTCCTGGGATCGAGCCCCGCATCGGGCTCCCTGCTCAGCGGGGAGCCCGCTTCTCCCTCTCCCTCTGCTTGTGCACTTTCTCTCTGTCAAATAAATAAATAAAATCTTTAAGCAGCAGCAGCAGCACAGCAGATGCCTTCTCCCTACTTAACAACAAGAAATGCTGAGGCCCAGAGAGGCTAAGTGTCATGTGTCAACCCCCATTGAGATGGGTTTTCTGACCCCAGCTCTGGGACCCCAGAAATGAGAAGCACACACTCTCTTTCATTCTCTCAATCTGTTACCCCACTGTGGAAGAGAAAGGTGGGCAGGACACATGATCCATGCCATGGGCTTTTTGGGGGGAAAAGAAAGTTGTGGAGGGAGGGAAAGACTGATTGGCAAGATTCTGAGGAAAGATAGGAAGCGGAGGCAGAACAGACACCTGAGTGTGAGAGCAGAGACCGGCATGGAGAGCCAGCTTCTGGGACGGAGCAATGGCTGAGGAGAGCTGGGATCCCTGGGCTCTGAGGAAGAGAGAGAGGTAAAGAGACATCCCATACTGTCCTGATGTCTGCTGGCCTGGAACAGAAACAGCAGTGTGAGGACAGAATCGTGACACCTTGGGGAATCGTAGAAAGCCTCCAGTCCAGTGATTCTCAACCCAGCCTGCACGCTGGAGCCACCTGAGGAACATCTAAAAATGCCAGTGCATTTGGGTGTTTTATTTAGTTAAAGGTCCCCAGGTGTTCAGGAAGCTCAGAGGGTCGAGAATCACTGTATCTGGCCCTGATGTTCTGCTGGACCAGCCAGCCGGCTTTCCAGGAAGGCAGCAGGGCATGGTGACGGGGTCTGAATTCAGGCTTACACTGTGCACCTCAACTTCTCTGGGCTGTAGTTTTCTAACTGAGAAGAGCAGGGCTCATAAGTCATCGCAATACCGCAAGGACTGAATGAGTTTAATGTTGTGCATACAAAACAGTTTGAACAGCGTCTGACCGATGTTCCCACAGTAGATGTCCACACATGTTTATCTCAGGCAATCTTTTTAAAAGGTTAAGGCCATGTTTCTGTAGAGAAGGATGCTTCTGCCTCCAAATGCTTCTCCTGGCTTGCAGAATCAATCTCCAACCCTCTCCACGGCCGGCAAGGCCCTGTGGGATCTGATACTCATCCATCTGCCCAAGCTCTTCTCCCTCTCCCATGCCCCCTCCCTCCCACTTCAGCTTTCTGGCTTCAGAGCCTTTGCAGGGATGTTCCCTTTTCCTGAGGTCCCCTTCCCCCAGTTCTCACAGTGGCAGAGTCTTCATCTTTCAGGCTACCTGGGACTTAAACTTCATTTACTTGCTGGATTTTTTCCCCAACCCACTCCAAAGGTGCCTCCCTCTGATAGATACCCTCACTCACATTATCCCGAGTTCCTGATTTTACTGCCTTTACCACAACCTAAGATCATCTATTTTTGTCTTACCTGCTATTTTCATGAAAGACACATGTGCACATACTTTAATGAGTCAAATGGTTTGCTATGAAAAATGGCATCCCTCACCCTCTTGCCCCTCCCAGGGCATCTACCCCTTCCTGGAGGCAAGGGCTTTCACCTCTTTTCAGCTAATGAGCTATCCTTTGTGTCTCTAAGAAAAACTTGCTTATGTTACTATACTTCTTCATTTTTTCGTATCAGGTTTTATCTGTTAACTTCCCCTGATGGCAGATAAGGTTTAGCACCTTTTAGCACATGCACATTTCCACTCGGTAACTCAGTTATGTCATAACTGTGTTAGAACAGGGCACCTGGGTGGCTGAGTCGGCTAAGTGTCCACCTCCTGATTTCGGCTAGGTCACGGTCTCAGGGTCATGAGATTGAGCCCTGGATCAGGCTCCAGGCAAAGTCTGCTTGTTCCTTTTCCTCTGTTCCTTCCCCCCTCCCCCACACTTGCTCTCTCTCAAATAAATAAATAAATTCTTTAAAAATAAACAACAACAAAGTAACTGTGTTAGAATATTCAATGCTTCCATTATTGTGACTACATAAATAGTGGAGCTCTACAGGACACCAGGATTACTCTTCTACCCCACACAACTTTTTCCCATCCCCTAGAATTAATAATTACCTCATTTTTCATTTGCTTACTTTTCTACATGCATATCACTAATTCTACCCAAATTCTTTGCAAATACCTTCAGAGGTAATAGCAAGATATGGATTCCATTTTCCTGAAGAAATCTTTTCCAGAACTTTCTGACCTGCTCCCATGTGGAGGGAGCTGTTTATGTCAGGTATACAGCTGGTCCCTGGATGCTCTTGGAGAGGCTTTTTGCTTTACTGCTCTTCTTTCTCTTCCTTGGTTTATGCCCTCTAACAGCTTCTTTAAATAGTAAATGTTTTAGGGCTCTGCATGTCAGAAATTATTCTACCTTCATGCTTAATTGGTAAGGGCTACATAAGGAATTCTAGATTGGAAATATTTTTGTTCAGAATTTTCAAGGCATCATGATACTGCCTTCTAGCTTCCAGTCCTGTGGACAATTCCCAAAACACTTTTGATTCCTTGTTTCTGTCCTTTTTCTCACTGGAAGCCTGTAGGTGCCTTATGTTTCTCACAACTATTTGAAAATTTCATCTTTTTGTGCTAGGCACTCAATGGGCTCTTTCCATCTGTAAAATAATATCCCTCAGTTTGGGGAATTTCTCTTAAAACATGTTGTGGTTATTTCCTTGCTTTCATTTTCTTTCTTCTCTCTTTCTAGAAGACCCATTATTTGGGGCATATTGGACCTCCTAGGCTGGCCTGCTAATTTTCCCTTCTCTCCTATTTTCCACCTCTCCACTTTTTTCTAGAGAGATAGTGAGTGTGTGTGAGGGGTTTGCAGATGGAGAGAGAGAGACTCTCTTTCTCGGGCAGACTCCCTGTTGAGTGTGGAGCCCACTATAGGACTTGATCTCATGACCCTGAGATCATGACCTGAGCCAAAATGAAAAGTCAGACACTTAACCAGTGGAGCCACCCAGGCACCCCAATCTCTCTACTTCTTTGCCCCACTTTCTGTGAGATGTCAAGTCTATCTTCCAAGCCATTCCATATAATTTTTTCCTTTTTGCTACCCCTTTTCATTTCCAAGCACTCTCTTTTATTCTTGACCTTGTTTCATGGTTGTAATATCAACTCTGATCTTCCTGAGGAATTTTCATCTCCCTGCTCCAAGCTGCTTTTTTGGCATGGGTCTCTATTCCTTTATGTTAGAAGTTTTCATCAGATATCTGGTAATTCTTGTTTGTCTATTCATCTTAAAGGGAAAGAAGGGAATTAATTTTTTTAAGATTTTTATTTATTTGACAGAGAGAGAGATCACAAGTAGGCAGAGAGGCAGGCAGGAGGGGGGGGGGCGGAAGCAGGCTCCCTGCTAAGCAGAAAGCCTGATGCAGGGCTTGATCCCAGGAGCCTGGGATCATGACCTGAGCCGAAGGCAGAGGCTTAACCCACTGAGCCACCCAGGCATCCCTAGGGAACTAATTTCTTTGAGGTATATAAAAAGCATAAAAAGGTAATAGGATATGATTCCATGGTTTACTTTAAAAGCAGAGAAAAAGAGAAAGAAAGGAAGGAAGGGAAGAAGCCAATATAGTAAAATCTCAATGACTCCTGAATCCAGGTGATGGATAAATTAGGTTCTATAGTACTATTCCCTGTACTTTTGATCATCTTTGAAAATATTCAAAGTAACAATGTGATTGTTGACAGGATTCAGTTCCTTGAAGGCTATTAAACTGAGGGCCTCAATTCCTCACTGGCTGTGGCCTGGAGGCCTCCCTCAGTTCCATACCACGTGGGCCTCTCCACAGAGGTGACTTCTACCATAGCAAATAAGCCAGAGTGGACAAGACAGAAAGCAGCCTTCTTATAAACCTAATCGTCAGCGTGCTCTTCCACCATTTTTTCTCAGCCCTTTCTGAAAGGGAGAAAGAATTACACAAGAGTGTGAATACTAGAAGGTGAGATCACTGGGGCCATCTTGGAGGCTGCCTTCCATAGATACAAAAAAATGAACGAAAGCTATGAGCACTTGAATTAGGCTTCACCATAGGGTGATTCTACCGGGTCATCTAGGTGGGGAACCTCCAACATCAACACTAAGGGTTTTTCTTCTTGGGCTGATCAAATTTCCCAGAAAAACAAAAAAATTAACAAATGAGTCTTCTAATCTCCTGCCCAGAGGATGAAAGTTGCACTACCAGTCAGTTAGGAGCCAAATGGAGAAGAGGGCTGGGGGTGTCAACATCCAGCATTCCTTTAATCTCCTTTTTACATGCTGATCCCTCTTTCGATTGTCTGGTGTCCCATATTCCAAAGACCCTCTGTGTTATCCTCTCCAGAGAATAAAATGTAGGTCTTTTCCTGGGTGAGGAGAACTGAGGAAGAAATCTGGGGATTTTTTAAAAATAAATTTTCAACGAATCTTCTTTATGTTAGTTTGCCTTCACCTGTTTTCAAGGTACTTGTTGCCATCCATTCATGAGCTTTATGTGGACCGTGTGGTAAAAATTTGGTTGAGTCCTGGCTTTTCCTGCAATTGGCTTAGGATTCCACTTCCATGGGTCAGTTTCCACTACTAAATCAGTTTCCACTCACCACTCATTCATCAGCTTTCCAGCTTCCAAAATTTTGTTGGCATTGCATCCTATTTTATTCTCCCTGTCCTTGTGGCTCTAGGGCCTTTCTTTTTTTTAATTTTTTAATTAGCATATAATGTATTATTTGCCCCAGGGGTACAGGTCTGTGAGTCATCAGGCTTACACATTTCACAGCACTCACCATAGCACACACCCTCCCCAGTGTCCATCACCCAACCACTTTCTCCATACCCCCTCCCCCTGGCAAGCCTCAGTTTGTTTTGTGAGATTAAGAGTCTTTTATGGTTTGTCTTCCTCCCAATCCCATCTTGTTTCATTTTTTCCTTCCCTACCCCCAAACCCCCTATTCTGCCTCTCAAATTCCTCATATCAGGGAGATCATATGATAATTGTCTTTCTCTGATTGACTCATTTCACTCAGCATAATACCCTCTAGTTCCATCCACGTCATTGCAAATGGCAAGATTTCATTTCTTTTGATGGCTACATAGTTTTCCATTGTGTGTGTGTGTGTGTGTGTGTGTGTGTGTGTGTGTGTGTGTGTACCACATCTTCTTTATCCATTCATCTGTTGATGGACACCTAGGTTCTTTCCATAGTTTGGCTATTGTGGACATTGCTACTATAAACATTCGGGTGCACATGCCCCTTCAGATCACTCCATTTGTATCTTTAGGGTAAATACCCAGTAGTGCAGTTGCTGGGTCGTAGGGTAGCTCTATTTTCAACTTTTTGAGGAACCTCCATGCTGTTTTCCAGAATGGCTGCACTCCCACCAACAATGTAGGAGGGCTCCCCTTTCTTGGCATCCTTGCCAGCATCTGTCATTTCCTGACTTGTTAATTTTAGCCATTCTGACTGGTGTGAGGTGGTGTCTCATTGTGGTTTTGATTTGTATTCTCTAGGGCCTTTCTAAAAAATATCTTTACTGTCATTGTAGTGTGATTTCAGGAAAGAGCCAAAGGACATGGATGTGCTCAATCCACCATCATTAGCCTCAAGTATTTCTTCTTTATTATTATTTATCCACTTGTTTGTTGTCTGTCTCCACTCTTGAATGTAAGTTCCAGGATACCTTATCTATTTCATTCACCTCTGCATCCCAAGAACCATTCGTAACACAGGTAGATGTTCAACAAATGACTAAGCCAATTTGCCGAAGACAGAATCCTGCTACTCTCTACCAAAAAGCTGGCAGCAGACCCATGGCTCCTGCCTTCTATCCAGTGCACTTCCTGCCACAGCATGTGTGGGATGTAGGTAACTTTGCTAACTAATGATACCTAACAGGTTATAAAGTGCTTTACATGTTACAAAGTGGTTTCAGAATGTTATCTCACTTGTTCCTGACAATAGCCCAAGAGCCAGATAGGAAAAGGATTATTACTGGCCCTAATATAGTTATAATCCTTGCCAAGAATTACCCTATGTCAAAGAAATCACCAACCTTGTTCCTGACTTTTCACCTCAGGCTTGTTGCCGTTTGGTTTGGTCTCTCCCATAACTACCTCTGCAAATGGAACCATTAAGGCCTGTCCTCTCTCAAGGAAATAGTCCTCAAGGACCAGAACCAGCTCTCTCATAAAGAAGGAAACAGGTACACACATGGGTAAATAATCCAAGGGCCTTGGGCAAAAAAGATGTCTGAGCTTTGTGACATGATTGGAGCAGGAAAAAAAAGAAAAGTGGGACTCTCCATTTTAGTAGAGCATAGAGAAGAGGTTGGTCCTCCTTAGGTCCTGAAAGGAATGGGAGTTAAGTCCCAGAAATGAGCAGTATATGTACAGTGGGGAGAGAGGGGGATGGAAATAACCATCTACCACAACGAGCGGACTCCCTTAAAAAAAAAGCAATGACAGGGGTGCCTGGGTGGCTCAGTGGGTTGGGCCTCTGCCTTCGGCTCAGGTCATGATCCCAGGGTCCTGGGATCGAGCCCCGCATCGGGCTTTCTGCTCAGCGGGGAGCCTGCTTTCTCTCTCTCTCTCTCTCTCTCTGCCTTCTTGTGATCTCTGTCTGTCAAATAAATAAATAAATAATCTTTTTTTAAAAAGGCAATGACAAACTATAATATAATCATAAAGCCATCAAAAAACACTCAAGACAGCAGGTTTTATAAAACAATGACATGAAGATCTTGGGTTCTAAGACTAGCTTGGACTATGGGGAATCTGAACTCTGTCTGAAGACCCCCAGGGAAAAGTAAAAGCAGGGTACAGGGACCCTTGACAGAAACAAGACGCAACCTCAGAAGTCACACTAAATCCCAAGGGCACAGGTCTCAAACCCCACACCTTCCCTGTTGTCCTCTCTTGGAATCTGCCTGCCACCTCCTGGGTAGATAATGTTATTACCTGCCTCCAGAGCCTGGAAGGCCCAGGCAGCACAGAGGGCGTGGCCCCTGTTACTCACATGCAGCCAGGAATCTCTCAGAAGGGATGAGGAATTGGAAGTCTGTAACAAATCAAGTCTTGGAGTGGAAAGAGGTTCAAGACATCTTATTAAGCTACAAGAGCAGTTGCAGAAGGGTGTAAAGAAAACAGTGTTATCTATAATCTTAAAATAAATACAGAGGTATACCTCAGAGATGTTTTGGCCTTCGTTCCAGACCACTGCAATAAAGGAAGTCAATTGAATTTTTTGGCTTCCCAGCACATATAAAAAGAATATTGTAGTTTTTAATGTGCAATAGCATTATGTCTAAAAAAAAAAAAAAAAAGCAGCAGCAATGTACATATCTTCATTAAAAAATACTGCATTGTTAACAAATGTTAATCATCATCTGAGCTTGCGGTGAGTCATAATCACTAATAACAGATCACCATAACAAATATAATTATAATGAAAAAGTTAATGAACCATGAGAAACTATGGATCCCAGGAAACAAACTGAGGGTTTCAGAGTGGAGGGGCGTGGGGGGATGGGGTTAATGGGTGATGGGTACTAAGGACGGCCCATGTTGTAATGACCACTGGGTGTTATACACAACTCATGAATCATTGAACACTACATCAAAAACTAATGATGTACTAACACAATGGCTAACTGAACATAATTAAAAAAAAAAAGTTACAAATATTACAAGAATGACCAAAATGTAACACAGAGACACGTAGTGAGCAAATGCTGTTGGAAAAATGGCGCTGACAGATCTGCTTGACACACAAGGTTGCCATAAACCTTCAGTGTGTAAAAATAAATGCAGTTTATCTCCATGGCGCAATAAAAAAGCAAAGCACCGATGAAGTATACGCCTGTATAGAGTAACAGCACCTACGTGTTCAGAGACCTTCATCCATGCGGACAGTGCTAATCCTTCCACACACACCATTCGGCTACTCCTTACCAAAGCACAACGCTGGTACTGCCTGACTTTTCCACTTACAGAAAGGGAAATTGAGACTTAAGAGTGAACATTAAATCACTTGCCCAATATCTCACAGCAACTAAGTGGCATGGGTAAGACTAGAACCTGGGCCTGTGTGACTTGGGAATCTGAACTCTCAGCCATTATCTTACACCACCTCCTCAAACAGAGCGTGACCATACACATACATATGCGTGTGTATGTGGAATTCTGAAAGGTTCTGCAACAGTCAACAGTGGTTACTTAAAGAGTTAGGGGAAGGAGGGGCACCTAGGTGGCTCAGTGGGTTAAGCCTCTGTCTTCGGCTCAGGTCATGATCTCAGGGTCCTGGGATCGAGCCCCACATTGGGCTCTCTGCTCAGCAGGGAGCGTGCTTCCTCCTCTCTCTCTCTGCCTGCCTCTCTGCCTACTTGTGATCTCTCTCTGTCAAATAAATAAATAAAATCTTTAAAAAAAAAAAAAAGTTAGGGGAAGGAGAAGTAGGTCAACTTGCATTCACTACTTAACATTATTCTGCACTGTTTATATTTTTTCAGGGGACAGGCATTATTTTGTGATAAAAAATACAAAGACTTATTTTAAGTGATATTTCTGCTCCCCAAATACATACAGAGAAGAAAACTCAAATTAGTCTAGCATTTAGGCCCTGTTTACTGAGCAGTTATTATGTCCTACACTGAGTGCTAAGGACTCCACATTTAAGACTTCACTGAATTCTCACAACTGTGTCTGCAAGGAGGTTATTATCGTTCACCTGCTTTACAGAAAAGGAACCTGAGGCTCAGGCATGTGAATTGACCTCACCAAGGTCACGTAACAACACAGGGACTCAACTCAAGTCCGACTGGTTTCAGAGCCCATGCTTTCACCTACTAAGTATGCTAGTCTTGCAGGAATGATCGCGATGAAAATAATAACACTTTAAGTGCTTACCATGGGCCAGACCCATGTTCTTCATGCATAATGTCATCAACTCTCCATGGTGGGGCAGCTGGGTGGCGCAGTTGGTTAGGCAGCTGAATCCTGGTTTCGGCCTAGGTCGTGATCTCAGAGTCATGAGCTCAAGCCCCGAGTTAGGCTCTATGCTTAGCTTGTAGTCTGCTTAGGGTTTTCTCTCCCTCTCCCTCTAACACGCCCACCCCCCAATTCTCTCTCTCTCTCTCAAATAAATAAACCTTTAAAAAATCTCCATGGAAATCCCAATTTTCTAGATGAGGAAACTGAGGCTCAACAGAGAAGAATCCACCTATTTGCCCATGGTCACTCGACAGAATTGGGACCGGAATCTGTATCACTGTACACATATCCAGCAAGAAAAGAGAGAGAGCTAAAATAAAACAAAAGCACTTAGGTGCTTGGGTGCCTGGGTGGCTCAGTCAGTTAAGCACCTTCCTCTTGATTTCCACTCAGACCATGATCTCAGGGTCATGAGACGGAGACCCACAGCAGGCTCTGCACTCACTAGAGAGTTTGCTTGGGATTCTCTCTCTCCCTCGCCCCCTCCCCCACCTCGTAGGCACGCATGTGCACACTCTCTCTCCTTCTGAAACAAACAAAAAACCAAAAACAACAAAAAAGCACTTATTTGCAATTCAGGGAGCACAGATTTGGATAGCAACCAAAATTGTGTCCCTCTCCAGGGAGCAAAAGTCAAGGGACTTTTAAAGACAAAATGGAATGCTTGTATATATTGTTTACAAAGAATTTTGATTGGTTTTCATGACAAAAAACTAGTCTGAACTGAATATAATTGATTGCTAAGGCTATCATTAAGCAAAGCCTCTTACTGTTGCAGGTGTTCAGGCTGTGTCCTTGCAATATTCGCTGTTTGACCCAATTCAGAATTTCATGGGTTTCACCAGTGGGAGTGCATAAGGCCCATCCATTTAATGGCTTCCCAGCTCCATCTTAAAACCCCTTCACATAAGTGACCCCATGTCATTTCACCTTTCACACATGACACTGGTACCCACCCAGTTACTCAGGCCCAAAACTCAGTAGTTATTCTTGACTCCTTCCTTTCCTTCCTCTCCCTCCCCATGTCTAATCCTCTACCTCCAGTTGGTTCTAGCTGCCAAGGTATAAGCTCACTTCTCACTATCCAGCTATGTCAGCCCCAGTGGAAGCCACGACCAGCTCTCATCTGGGCCACTGTGAAGACTCCTCACTGATCTCCACGCTTCCATTCCTTCCTCTTGGTCTCTATCCCATTTACCATCTATACTATGGTCAACGTGGTCTTTTTCAACTCTCTTGATAAATATCCTCTCACGCAGACTTTCTCAGGGTCTTAGAAGAGAATTAAGCCCTCCAGAGAATAGTATGAGTGACTGTTTTCTCAATTTTCCCAAGGATGATACTAGCTAATAGCCTTTTCTCTCTAATACAATAGATGACCTATTTCATTGCGCATAATGGATGCCTCAGAGTGTCAGGGCTTGATTTTCTGCAAGAACTGGGTGGAGAAGGCTGCAAAAGTTTCCTGTCATGTTTCAAATACCAATGGCTAGAGCCTACTGGGCCTTCACCACATTCCCACCTCTGCAGGCTCATCCTACTGCTTTTTTCCTTGCAAACGAGAGCTGTTTTCCATTTCTCACTTACAAAAGCCTCATTCCTGATTCAGGGCTTTTGGAGACTGGCTCCTTCTGGCCAGAGATACTATGCCCCAGGCCTTCCAGGGCCAGCCCCTTCTGTTAGTCATTTAGGCCTCAGCTCAACTATTACCAGCTCAGAGAAGCCCTCCCTGACACCTTAAAGAGGCACTGTCAGTCCTGGCTATTCCACTGCCCTTGTTTTCTTTCTTTTACAGCACTTAATTAATTATAATCAGAAAGTGCCTTCTTTCTGTCATCACTTACCTATTGTGTGTCTCCCCAGTTAGAGCTGAGTGCCACAGGGCAGTTCTATTTTCCTCACTGGCTGCATCCTCAATAACCACCAGAAAGCTTTTTCACAGGGAAGCAATCTGCAAAAAAAAAAAAAAAATGCTCAGAGAATTTGTCAGACTTTCATTATGTGCCAGTCACTGGTCTAGGCGCTTTGCAATGTGTCCTATCAACCCAGCACTAGCCAATGAAAATATAATGTAAGCTATTTTTAATTTTCTAGTAGCCACCTTAAAAGAGAAAAGAAACAGAATTAATAATAACATATTTAATTTAATCTAACATGTTCAAAGTACAACCTGTAACAGACTTTACAAGAGAGAAAACATTTTTGGTACTCCTCCAACCCTCCTCTCTGCCTTCGGGGTCATGAGGAGTTCTGCTCTGTCTCAAAGTATGGGGACTCATAGGCTCCCTCTTCAGGACTGAACCCCCAGTGGCCCGCAGCCAAAAAAAACGGGGGCTCAGCTTTCCCGCCTTTTTTGTACTCCGTGTGCACTCTCCCTTCAGGGCCTATATCCCAAGAAAGAGGGCAGGCAGTCCTCAAGTGAAGCCTGAAGAGGCCTTCCCGTGGCAGACGCTAAACCCAGACTGGTATGAAACGGGGCCAGTGGAAAGCTCCCGGCCAGCAGCCCTCTTAACCGGAAGTGGACCTGAAGGCCTGGGAGCAAGGACTCCAGAGCCAGGGAGCATGCGCAGGATAGCTCCAACCGGAAGTGCACCAGGAAAGAAGGGAAGCACTCAGTGAGATGACTGAAGGCTGCGGTGTCCCTCCCGACAAGAAGAAGATGGGCCCGGATGGCAAAGCTCAAGGCCCAGGCCAGTGAGCAGGGCGAGCGGAAGAGAAGGTAGTGGTGGTGTCCGAAGCCGAGCTGAAACGGGAAATTGACTTCTCCACAGGGGTTAGAAGAACTATAAGTTTAGGTCTTAATGGGGGGGGGGTATTCCTGAGCAGGGTCTTTGCACCTCAGGATTCTCCGAGCTGGACCTCAGGGATTCTCCGAGGTCTGAGGTCAGGAGAGACCTTGGGGGGGGGGGGGGGGCATTTATATCGAGAAATGAAGCAATACCAAAGCAAAGTTTGTTAAAACATTGCGTCGTGTTTTAAAAGTTTACATGGAACGAATTATACAAAAGTATATCTAGGGCAATACGATTGTGAAGTCAATTTTAGTTGTAAGAATTAACAAGGTGGCCTGGTGACGGGACATAGTTTTTAAGTAGTGCAGTGAATGAGATCCCGATCTCTCAATCTGGTCAGTCTGCCTCTCGAAATAATCTCATCTGGAGATAATATAAGGCGTCAAAAGTTAGTCTTCCTGTAGCTTGCTTGTTTCCAAAGGGGCGGGACCCCGGATGTTCTGTTAGGAGTTCGTGAGGAGGTCTGTCCTGAGAATAAGATGTAAAGGGGAATCTGTGGCTGGTTGGAGCCCCCGAAGGATCTTCTCATCAGGTCGCCAGGGCTGGACGGACATTGATCCCTGATGCTACGTTAGGAATGAGTGATGAGCGCTGTGTGTGAAAGTGAGGTGTGTCATGGTGGGAGAGGGTCTCCGAGACTGTCACAGTGACCCTGTGACCACATATCCTATCAGGAATTCGGGACATCAGGGGGGAGAGACACTCTGGGATTTTAAGGTAGAGATCCTTGCCTATTGGAGAGGGAGTGAGAGAATCATATGCTGTTCTTGCTGTGGGAGATGTTTGAGCCCTTATTGTAGGGGTCAGGGTTGTGTGGTACCTTGGAGAGGGGCTCTCGGCACGAACAGGTGAAGGGAAGTTACTGTTTGGCAGTCTCTGACAAAGGCTGGATTGCGCATGCCCAGATGTGGGCGTAGGCTTGGACAATAGAGCCAGTCCATTCAATCTACGAGTGTTTTTGAGTACCTGCTCTCCGCCAGGCACTATGTGCTGGGCATACAATGGGAAAGGAAAGAGTTCCCATGAACTTCATGGGACTGATCTTCTTCTAGGCCAGCTCTACTAGAAATGTAATGTGTGCCACATCAGTAATCTAAAATTTTCCTATAGCCAAATTTTGGAAAGGTAAGAAGAAACAGATGAAATTAATTTGAAGTTTAATATATTTTATTGAACCTAATAGATCCAAAATATTATTTCAGTATATAATGCAAAAAATATTAGTGAGATACTTATATTCTTTCTTCTTTTTGTAATGTCTAGAATTTGGTGTGTGCATTTTATACTCACTCATATCTCAGTTATGGTTAGTCACATTTCAGGTGCTTAGTAGCCACATGTGGCTTGTTGCTACTGCATTAGACAGTGAAACTCTAGAGTAATATAAAGATAACAAACTGTAGATGTTGTTAGTAATGATAAATGTGCTGAAGGGATAGCACGAGGAGTGCTGTGTCAGCCACAGAATCCCCTCATGGCTGAAATGGCTTTGGGTAGGTTGAAATTAAAGTGTCTTTACTGTCATTGCTTTAAAATACTTGATTATGAGATACTTCATACATATGCAAAAATATGATAAAACGTACTGACAAAGCCTGGTGTATACATTACCTTTATCCCTCTTAACATTTTGTATAACCTATTTGCTTCAGATTGTTTTAAGAATTCAAAGATTGCAGGGGTTTCTATCTGGCTCAGTGGGTAGGGCATGTGGACTTTTGATCTTGGGGTTGTGAGTTTGAGCCCTGAGTTGGGCATAGAAATTACTTAAAAAATAAAATAAAATATTTAAGATTTTATTTATTTATTTAACTGACAGTGAGAGAAAGGGAACACAAACAGGGGAAGTGGGAGAGGGAGAAGCAGGCTTCCCACAGAGCAGGCAGTCCAATGCAGGGCTCCATCCCAGAACCCTGGGATCATGACCTGAGCCGAAGGTAGACACTTAACGACTGAGCCACCCAGGCACCCCTAAGATAAAATTTTTCCCAAAGATTTATTTATTTATATTGGAGAGAGAGAATGCATGGAAGAGAGAAGCAGAGGAAGAGGGAGAATCCCAAGCAGACTCTCCCTGCTGAGTACAAAGCCAGACATAGGGCTCCATCCCATGACCCTGAGATCATGACCTAAGCCAAAATCAAGAGTCAGATGCCCAAATGACTGAACTATCCAAGTGCCCCAACTGTATCTCATTTTTACCTCTGAATACCTACCATCCCACTGGATGGATGTACCATATTTTAGTTTTCCATTCTCTTCTTGATGAACATTTAGGTGGTTTCCACCTTTAAGCTCCTATAAGCATTGCTACTGTGAGAATCATTATACCTACTTCTTTGTGTATACATGCAAGAGTTTCTAGCATATCACTAGGAGAATACTGGGGGCACGTATCCACAACTTTGTACCTCAGTCTTGGTTTCATCATTCAGGACTCTGATGAGAAACTTCAGTGACAGCAAGGTAAACCCAGCCATGCTTTGCCCTTTGTTTTACTTTCCTTTGTGTAAAATGAACATGATAATGGTACTTACTGCATAAAGTTGTAAGAATTAAATAAGAACAAGAGGTAAAGTCCCTAACACAGTAGCTTACACTTGGTGGGCCCTCAATACCTGGGAGCTTTTTATGTCTTATGGAGACAGGGGGTTAAAATGGTTAAAGGTCTGTGGCTTTGGAGTCTAACAACCTGGGTATAAAACTTGGCTCTGCTATGTCCTCCCAGGCTGTCCTGGGAAAGGCACTTCACTTTTCTGAGCTTTTCTTTATCTGTTGGAAGAAAGCAAATGAATGTAGACGTGAATATCAGTTCTGCAGTATGAATCTGTCTGGGTCCTGATCTGACTGGAGATGTATAGCATGATAAGAACAGCTGCTGGGGCACCTGGGTGGCTCAGTGGGTTAAAGCCTCTGCCTTCGGCTCAGGTCATGATCCCAGGGTCCTAGGATGGAGCCCTGCATCTCCCTTCCTCTCTCTCTGCCTGCCTCTCTGCCTACTTGTGATCTCTGTCAAATAAATAAATAAAATCTTTGAAGAAAAAAAAAAAGAACAGCTGCCATTCGCTAATATGAATAAAGTTGGGCTAATCCTTATTGAGTGTTTCTTAACTCCTATAAAATATTATTCCCACATTACAAATGAAGAAACTGAGACCTTGACAGCATGGCCACACCGAAGTCACATAGCTAATAAAGTGGTAGGAATGGAATTTGAACCAGGTCTGACTGATTTTTTAAAAAGCAAACAAAATAAAAACAAAACAACAACAACAACGAAAAAAAACCAAAACCTTGTAATTTAATCACTAGACAGGATTGCCTTAATGCTTTCAGCAGCTGCCCATCATTCATAGTGGCGATTTCCAAATCTTCTTTTAGGGAATGGAAGCATTTTGTCCAACAAAATCTTATACGGAACCCTTGTAGGTAAAGCAAACGAAGTTAGAACTAGTGCAGTTAAAGTAGGGATGATATTCTAGGCATGGGCGGGTTTAATCCTGACTCTGCCAGGTACTGCTGTGTGAGCCTAAGCAAGTCACTTTATCTCTCTGAGATTCAGTTTCTTCATTTGTAAAATGGGGAAGTGATGCCAACCTACCAGCGTTGTTATGTGGATCAACTGAGATAATATACGCAAAACACTTGGCATACAGTGCGGCTCATGATAACAGCCAGATAAGGATGGCTGTTGCAGTTGTGGTTGTGGCTATGACCACCTTCACTGACCACAGGATGGAATGGAAATCTCTCAGCTTTGCGTTCATGCCCTCCATCATCTGACCCAACCTGCATTTCTAGCCTTCAACACCTACACCATAGCCAAGCTGAATTACAACATCCCAGGCCAGGATCCTGTACTACCAGTTCTGTGTGTATAGCTTTGCCCATGAAGGGGGACCATCTTTTGTCTTTTGTCCTCTCCCTTGCTCCTAAAGTATGAAGATATGCTTTTTTTTTTTTTTAATTTTTTAAACTTTTATTAGGGAAATTCTCAAAATATTCAAAAGTTAGAAAAGCTAGTATAATGAACCCCCATGTATCCATCACTTAGCCTTAGTAATTACCAACCTTATTTCCAGTATGTACCCCAGCCTACTCATCCCACCCAGATTAAATCCCAGTTTATCACTGTATCTGTAAATTCATCATTATGTTTCTCTAAGGGAAAGATTCTTTTTTAAAAATATAACTACAATACCATTTCACATCGGAGAAAGATGAGTAATTTCTCAGTATCAACCCTATCAATGTTCAGTTTATCATTTCATAAATTTTTTTTGTAGTTGATTTGTTTAAATCAGGATACAAAATCTATACATTGCATTTACATGATCTCTCCTTAAATTTGTTTTTATTTTTAAGTTCCTTCCCTCCTTTCTCTTTTTTACCTACAATGTTTTTGTTAAGGAAACAGAGTTAGTAGGCCTCTAGAATTTCCCCTAGGAAATGCAGGCCTCGGGGAGAGGAGAGTGTTTGCTAATTTCTCCCTGGAACCCTTTACCAGGTTCTTCTGTACCCTTTTTCCCCCTGCAAACTGGTGGTTAGATCTAGATTCCAGAGGTTTAATCAGTTTTGGGGTTGACTTGTGGCCAGAATACTTCACAATGGTAATCCATCCCCGCTCTTCTATCAGATCTGCAGAGACAGGTCTCCTCCTAAATCTTAGTGTTGGGTGGATCCATGGGTTCACAGGGGGTCAGCCTGAGCCAAACGTCCCTGTCAGCCTTGTCAGCCTTGCCTCAGTCCATTATTTTATTAAGTCTTGCAAAAAATGGTAGTATTATAATTCTATTATCTCATCTGCATTTATTAGCTACAAATCCTTGTAATAAAGAAAACTTGTTAGTTTGCCCTGAGGCACATTTACATAAGAAAGAGAATAAATGCTTGAGCCATTCCCTTTACTTATCAGTTCTCAAAATCATGAATTGGTTCCTGGCAACCTCTGAAGTTAACCAAAGAGGTCGTTGTTGTTGATTATCATTTTTTAAAATTTTTGTTTAAATTCCAGTTTGTTAACATACAGGGTAGTATTAGTTGCAGGTATACAATTAAGTGATTCAACGCTTCCATGCAACACCTTTGCTCATCACAAGTGCCCTCCTTAATCCCTATCACGCATCCCACCCCCCTCCCCTCTCACAACCATCAGTGTGTTCACTATAGCTAAGTCTGTTTCTTGGTTTGCCTCTCTCTTTTTTTCCCCATGATCATTTGTTTTGTTTCTTAAATTCCACAGATCATGAAATCATTGTTTTTTAGTCCTATCTTGAATACCTGGCTCAAAAGTTACTTCCCCTGGTGCTCTTACCCTGACTCAGAAGGGATTTTTCCCTTCTGCTGAAATTAAGCACATCTTTTCCAGTGGCATCCAGCACTCTCCATCTGTGTAATTCCTTTATCTTCAGCTGGATCATAAGCTCTTAGAAAGCATTTCTACACAGCACTTAACATAACGCCTCAGGCAGTGCTTCTCAAACTTCACTGTGCATCTGAACCATGGGAGGGGGCAAATCTTGTTAAAATGCGCATTCTGGTTCCTTAGCTCTGGTGTGGGCTGAGAGCCTGAATTTCTCCCTTGCAGGATAGTGTTAATACCACTGGTCTAAGGACTGCACTTAAAAAAAAAAGGCAGGGTGCCTGGGTGGCTCAATGGGTTAAAGCCTCTGCCTTCAGCTCAGGTCCTGATCCCAGGGTCCTGGGATGGAGTCTCACATCGGGCTCTCTGTTCAGCAGGGAGCCTGCTTCCCCCTCTCTCTGCCTGCTTCTCTGCCTACTTGTGAACTCTGTCTGTCAAATGAATAAATAAAATCTTTTTTAAAAAAAATCATTTGGTTACCATACAGTGTAATATTAGTTTCAGAGGTAGAATTTAGTGATTCATCATTTGCATATAACACCTGGGCTCATTACATCAAGTGCCCTCCTTAATGCCCATCACCCAGTTACCCCATCCTCCCACCCACCTCCCCTCCAGAAACCCTCAGTTTGTTTCCTGGAATTCAGTATCTCTTATGGTTTGTCTCCCTCTCTGAATTCATCTTATTTTATATTTTCTTCCTTTCCCTTATGTTCATCTGTTTTGTTTCCTAAATTCCACATATGAGTGGAATCATATGATGTTTGTCTTTCTCTGACTGACTTATTTCACTAAGCGTAATGCCCTCTAGTTCCATTCACATCATCCAAGATTGCATTCTTTTTCATGGCTGAGTAATATTCCACTGCCTATACTTATATCTTTATATGTTATTGTACACACCCCACATCTTCTTTATCTGTTCATTTGTCAATGACCATCTAGGTTCTTTCCATAGTTTGGCTACCGTGGACATTGCTGCTATAAATATTGGGGTGCAGGTACCCCTTCGGATCACTACATTTATATCTTTGGGGAAGATACTTAGTAGTGCAATTGCTGGATCATAGGGCAGCTCTATTTTCAACTTTTTGAGGAACCTCCATACTGTTTCCACAGTGGCTGCACCAGTTTGGATTCCCACCAACAGTGTAAGAGGGTTCCCTTTTCTTCACATCCTCGCCACCATCTGTTGTTTCCTGAGTTAATTTTAGACACTCTGACTGGTGTGAGGTGGTATCTCATTGTGGTGTAGACCCCACCAATAAGGACCACACTTTAAGTAGCAAAGAGGGGGTGCCTTGGTGGCTCAGTTGGTTAAGCATCTGCCTTTGGCTTGAGTCATGATCCCAGGGTCCTGGGATTGAACCCTATGTCAGTCTCCCTCCTCAACCAGGAGCATGCTTCTCCCTTTGCCTGCCACTCCTGCTGTTTGTGCACATGCTCACTCTCTCTCCCTCTCTGTCAAATAAATAAATAAAATCTTTTTAAAAAGTAGCAAAGAGGTATGGTGAATGTATGGGAAATTGATTTCATTCATTCAGTAAGAAGTACCCAATCTGGGGTGCCTGGGTGGCCCAGTTGGTTAAGCATCTGACTTCAGCTCAGGTCATGATCTCAGGCTCCTGGGGTCAAGTCCCGCATTCAGCTTCCTGCTCAGTGAAGAGCCGGCTTCTCCCTTTCCTTCTGTCCCCCGACTCATGCTCGCTCTCTCTCTCTCTCACACTCTCTATTTCAAATAAATAAATCTTTAATTAAAAAAAAAAAGTGCACAGTCTCAGCCAGTTCATGGGCTCTGCCCTGTTACCTTAAAATGCAAAGGGTTGTTTTATGTTTGTTTGTCTTATTAGAGAGTTTTAGTTTTTTAACAAATTCTTTTGAATATGTAAGAGTGCACAGAATGAAAAAATTTTTTTCATAAAATCCAGAAAGACTCACAATGAAAGTGCATCATTCCCTAGAGGTGAAAGCTGTTACTCCTTGAGTTTTATTCTAGAGCTGTTTTATGCGTGTCAGAACATCTATTTGTACCACCTCTCTTTTTTTTTTCAACATATTGTTCATACTGCTCTGCTGCTTTCTTTTTTCATTTTACTATATCTTAGAGACTTTGTTCCATATCTCAACATATATCTCTACATCCCGTTTAATGGGTGGCATAGTATCTGCCCAGGATGCATTTGTGGCTTGTGTGAAGTATCCAGTGAAGTGTGACTCCGTCCTGACTTCTTCCTCATCCAACACATTTCACAGGGAATAGGGAGTCTTGTCTTCCATTCTTTGAATCCTCTGAATCACCTGGCCCATGTTGGTATGTTTCTGTCAGTTTCATTTGATCTTAAGTATATCCATCACTCACTTACACAAACATGTCTATACTTCTTTTTTCCCACAGGATTCCAGTCTTCATAAACTCAAATTATTACTTTTCTCTGTAATTCCCTTATTACTCACAAGTTACTCAAAGATATTCTCTTGTTTTAGTAATACCTTACTGTGAAATGTTACATACATAAGTGTGTATAAAACATATTGACAGAGTTCAGGATATGCTACCCCGTAATATGGTGCCTAGGCATACTGAATATTTCAAGCGGAAGGAATTTGAGAAAACAGGTACAAGAAGGACTCTTTGACCTTCTCCTGAAGCAGGTCCTAAGACCTTCATGTGAGAAGTGCCATCCCTATACACTGAGGAAAGGATCATTTTTATCTCCAGGAGGGAGGACACCCCCTCCCAAGAGGAATTTGAATGAACAGGCTTTGCTGAATTTCCCCGTTTACCACACTGAGTTTTTACCCCCCTTGTCCTATCACATTTCTCCATGACTTTCCACTCTTCGCCAAACCCAGCACAAAAACACACAGTTTTAACTACTTCTTCAGGTCTTCATTTCCTTATGAAGGCTCCCATGTCATAAAAAATTTATATTAAATAAATTTGTATACCTTTCTCTTGTTAATCTGTCTTTTGTTACATAGACCTAGCCAAAACCTAGGATAGAAGAAGACATTTTTTCCTACACTATGATATATATATATTTTTTTTTAAAAGATTTTATTTGTTTGACAGATAGAGATCACAAGAGAGAGGCAGGCAGAGAGAGAGAGAGAGAGGAGGAAGCAGGCTCCCTGCAGAGTAGAGAACCCGATGTGGGGCTCGATCCCAGGACCCTGGGATCATGACCTGAGCCGAAGGCAGAGGCTTTAACCCACTGAACCACCCAGGCACCCCTACACTATGATATATTTAAGGAAAAAATTAAAACATAAACACTAGAAGCCTTCTGTCACCACCCCCCTCCAGGTGCCCTTCCTCTATCACATGATGGTCTCTCCCCCGAGAGGTAACTGTGGTCCCAAATTTTACAGTAATCATTAGCTGGCTTTCCTTTTGTCAGTGGTTCTGAAGCTTTAGTGCATCCAAATCATCTAGAGAGCCTGTTAAAATACAGATTGCTGTGCCCACCCCCAGCTTCTGATTTAATAGATGTGGGCTGAGGCCCAAGGATTTGTGCTTCTTATAAATTCCCATGTAATGCTGATGCTGCTGATCTCAGGTCTATACTTTGAGAACTATTGCTTTATCTCAAAGATGCTCCTGACTTGTGTGTGCTGACTCTTGGCTTCCCCTAGAACCTAGCCACTCAATACATACATCTTAAGCATCTCCCTACCTTCTTCCTCTACTCTAGTTCCTATACAGAAATTATGAGCATTCAATCTTTGCTAAATATTTTAATTGATTGTGGTACATGAGCACCCTCCATTTTTTTTTTTCTTTTCTGTCGGTGATCTCATTTATAAGTTGCTTCTCATTTGTGTTGTGTGTCTATGATTTTTAGTTACTAAAAGAAAGGGGTAAAAGCAGCATGTACATGTCTTATTTGTCTAGTCTGGAAGCTCTTTGGAAGCAGAAGCCAAGTGAAGGTTCCAAGCATGCCACCCCAAAATACACTGCTTTTTGCATATTCATTATTTTAAGTTGAAGGCAGTTGAGAAATAGAAGATGTAGGAAGGGTTCTGTCACATTGCCCTTTCTACCTAAAAGCAAGTCATAGAATTTTCCTTGAGAAAGGTGCCCTCCTTGTACCAGGAAGAGAAGACCGTTCTTATCAGCAGAGCCTGGGAGTCAACTCCACTCTGTACAAACAAGCATACTAAAATAACCCTTATCTCCCATTAGTTTCCCCCATGTATGTCCTAATCACTCCCACAGCTTCTTGTCCCCAGTCCAAGCCTGTTTGTCTTGTCAGATCTCTACAATCTGTCATTCGTTGGGTAAAAAGGTGTATTAGCTTTGGGGCCTAATAGCCCCTTTGAGTCTTCCTTTTCCCTCTGAAGATTCCTGTGTATGTGTAAAAATATATTAAATAACTTTGTATGTTTTTCTCCTGTTAATCTGTCTTATTATGGCAGTTTAATTCTTAGGCCAGCCACAGAATTTCAGAGGGTAGAAGGAAGTTTTTGCTTCCCTACACAAGTTTAATTTCCCTTTGTAGTCCACTTCCTCAAGTAAGCTACGGGCCACAGTTTGCAAACTCAGCCACTGATAGAGGCCACAAGGCAGTGTAAATAAGTGAAACTTGCCGAGGGAAATTTTACTGATCTGGAGACCACATCCTGTAAAAAGGGCAGCTGTTACTTGGATTTAAGCCATTCTCAAGTTCGTTGCTCTCCAATTTTCCCAGTTTCCCAGTTGAGAAACCAGAAATAATCTCAACTAAGTCGACATTTTAAGTACCCAGAATAGACACAGAGATTCCGTACAGAACACATGTATAGAACCGAGATGGAATCCATTCCATGTTTCAAGACCTTTGCAGTGGGTGGATGGATGGATGGATGGATGGATTAGTGAGGGAGTCATTAATGAATGTGGGTATTGGGGCAGCTCTCTGGGGGAATGAAGGGATATGCCCAGCCCTGTGCAAGGGGCTTTACCTACCTTATCTCTTTTGACTTTCATAACACCACCACAGGGTAGATATTATCATTCTTGTTTATTTCCACTCTCCTCGCACAGATAAAGAATCGGAGGTTGAGAAAGGCCCAGGATCACATCATTAGTTTTCTTTATTTATAACCTACCTAATTCTTTTTTTAAAGATTTTATTTATTTATCAGATAGAGATCACAAGTAGGCAGAGAGACAGACAGAGAGAAAGGGGAAGCAGGCTCCCCACTGAGCAGAGAGCCTGATTCGGGGCTCTATCCCAGGACCCTGAGATCATGACCTGAGCGGAAGGCAGAGGCTTTAACCCACTGAGCCACCCAGGTGCCCCTAACCTACCTAATTCTTAAAAAAGGATTTTAGATGAGCTCATATGATTTCAGCTGGCTTTTGAGCCTTGGATTCCAGATAGTTCTCTTATACCAAATTGCCCCCACCAAGGGAATCAGGTTCTCAGAAGGCAGGTAGGGAAGGCACCAGTAGTTCAGGGAAGAGGTCTGATTCCTTGAAGATCTTAGTAAACAACTCACAGCATTGTGCCCCTCAAGTATGTCAGCCGGTACCGAGGAATTAAGACTCACAGGATCTCTTGCCATCTTGATAAGCCCTCCCCACTTCCTCCTATGTCACTGCTTACTACCCTCTTAGAATTCAAGATTTCTGCCTACCAGCCTTGGAACCTACTTCATCCTAATTCTCTTCTAGAGCCCAGTGGGATAAGGACAGACACAGATACAGGAGCTGGTAGGTTGGAAAACATTTTATTGGTGTTACTGAGCCCCAAGAGAGTGTTTATAGAATGGTGACCAGAGAGCACACTAGCCCCTCTTCCAGTGGGTGTCAGCAGTGCTTGGTCTTGAAGGGAATAGTCACTGGGCGTCAGGAGTTGCACTCCTCAAACCCTTCAGCTGGAGGGAGAGAGGGTGTGGTCAGATTGGGGACCCTTGGGTGCAGGGAGCTGGAGTCTCCCATGAGTAAGCCCAGAACAGCATGGGGCAGAGATAGGAATCCCTGCCTTGCTCTGAGTTCTCATTCTCTAAATACAGTAGCTGATACTTCCCTTAGCTCTAGTGAGAGGACAGTTTATCCTCTGTTACCCATCCTCACCCTTCCTCCCACATCATTGGCTTCTTCCCTCCCCACCAACTTCTGTCCTACTGCCCATCGCCTCTTACCTTAGGAAAGGCATCCCAGTTGAGGAAAGGAAGTTTCCTTTTGATAGACTAAAAGAGGAAAAAAGAACGAGAGTGATGTGATACAGGGCAGGTGAGCGCAGATCAGTGAGTGAGCTCTCCGGAGTGGCGATGGTGTTATCATTTACAATTAGAGGAAGGACTAGTGTTTCCTGAGCCCTTACTCTGTGTCTGCCTTATACTAACTGCTCCATAGTCATGCTTTCATTTGGTCTGCACAGCTACCTTTTGAGGTAGGTCCTGTCAAGCCCACGTCAGAGACGAGGAAGCTGAGGCTCAGAGGTAGTTGTATGAGGACACGTAGCGAGCACGTGCTGAGTCATGTGACACAGGCTCCAATGCCCATGCTGTGTCTGACTTTGCCTTCTAAGTGTGACCAAGACACCCGACCTAGGACCTCAGTTTCTTCATAGATGATAAAAGGACTCAAATAAACTCCTGTCTGGTTAGCTTCTGCCTTTTCTGGAATTGTCTTTGTGGCTCTGCTCCCCCATTGCTGCATTAGGAAAATAGGTGTGGCCATGTCAGTGTCCGGAAGGAACTTTTCTTCTGTCAAGCAGGGCAATTACTACCTCCTAGAACTCAGGAAAGAACGAAAAGGGCTAGAACTAGAAAGTGTTGACCGTCCGCTGGAGAGACCGCAGTCAAGGAGAAGAAGGGGTGCCCACACTCTTACCTCAAAGAGGGCATGCCAGTTCAGGAATTCATCGGGCTTAAAAGCCTGTGGAGACAGGGAGACAAGAGGGTCAGTGCCAGGGGAGGGCAGAGCTCAGACCCCAGCCCCCCGGAAAAGGTGGGGGGTCCACGGCAGCTTTGCAAGCTGTCTACTAAGGCATTGGTCTCCTTTATGGTGTGGCTGTTGGGGTGGGGGTAGCCCTGGAGAATGGTACTTACAGAGCGCAACTTGTCGATGTTCAGGAAGTTCGCGTTAAAGGCCTAGGCAAAAAGACGGGGTGTTAAGAAAGTGGCGAAGGAGCACAGAAAGGGGCACAGACAGAGGTTGGAGTGTGGGAAAACAGGGTGTTTACCTCAGGGCCTGCCGCATAATTACCAATGGTGGTTTCTTCCTGGAAAGTGAAGGGAAAAAAAACAAAAGATCACATAATGGCAAGTCCTTGTCCCCAGACCCTCTCTGCCAGCCCTGCCTTGCTCCCCAGGCCAGTCCCCAAGATTGTAGCCCATTCTCCACCATAGTGCCTCAGATAGCCTGCTCTGTTCCAGTAAGACAGACGGTTGACAGCAAGGCGAAGAGGAGGGATTGGAGAGTGGCATGTGTGAGACAGAGAAGCTAAAAGCCCAGGCCTGCATCCATGGTAGGCAGCAGGTACATGGGGTGGGGAAGAGAGGACTCCTCCCAAGAAAATCAGGCTAGTGTTGCTGCGCAGTTGACTTGGGGTGTTCTCGAGACTCCTACGCTGAGCACATAGAGTGGGTGGGGGAGATTGGCATGCATGTAGGAGCCAGGCTGCTGAGGTGCCCTGCCTGCCTTTAATTGATTGAGGTTGGCTTGCTTTGTGACTTTATTGCCACCAAAATCAGAGTCACCATTTCCCTCCCCCATATAGTCATTGCCCTGGACCTCAGTGCCCAGGACCTCCGTGCACCCCATCCTGTCTCTCTCCCTGCTTTAGTTGCCCAGTTTCATTGTCCCTTATTTCTTCCTTTCCACAACAAAGTTCACAATTGGGTATCCTATAGGCTAGACCCAAGTTTTTAGCTCTCAGTAGTTTGGCTTGTTTTTAAGTTTGAATGAAACATTTTTAATTAGCATTAAATTAGTATTAGTATTAGTATTTAAATTAGAATTTATGTATTCTATAAATCAGATTTCTGGTTTCTTCCAAAAACTTAAAAACTCTGGCCACACTGGGTACATTTTCCTGCTTAGCAGCAGTCCGATGTACACAGACTGTCCCTTTTTAGATCAGGCAGGTTCTCTCCACCAGCCCTCCTGCTCATTGACTCCATTTGCTTGGATCCCAAGCAATTGTGTATGTGACCCCATCTCAGACTTTTAAATCTAGCATGGATGCTCTCCCCCAACCTTGGGAGAAGATGGGGCCTCCAGCTTCCTCCTGACTGGAGACTGCCTCCTAAGGGTCCTTGCTATGGCCTAGGCTCCAGAGATAGTAGGGAGTTCCCAGTCACCTGGGAGCCGTTTCCTGGGAGACCGATGAAACACAGGTGAAGCTGAGCCCAGAAGACGACCTCAGCCCCTCTTGTCTCCTCCCAGGATTCAGTTGTCTAGCCTCCGCCTGTATGCTCACCAGCCCCTCCAGAAAGAAAGCATCTCGGTCTACATGTCTTCCTGGGAATGCTTTATTTCCTTCCTCCTTTCTTCCTTTCCTCAGAGCCCCTGCTTTTTGTTCAGCCTCTGATAATCTCCAAAAATAGGAGCCATGCATCCAGTAATGCATTGAAGGTAAAGAAATGGAGGACTCAGCGAGGTAATAAGTAAGAGAAAGAGAATTCAGGTGATGTGCTCACCTCGGGACTACCCAGGGAAGCCCCCTGAGCAGAGTGGAGCGCCAGAAGAGAGAGAAGAACCACAGCAGGAAGAACTGGGATCTTCATGGTGTCAAGTTTGGGGTGCTCTGAGGCGGGGCCTCACCACTTGCCCTTTATATTCCCAGGGAGGTGGATATGAGCAGAAGTGGGGTCCCCACCCCACTGACTCACGCCCAGATCCCATCGCCCACCCCCGGGGCTCTGGGAAGGGGAGGTGTAGACTGTTCCCCACTTACCTTGGATTTCTCAATTCACATTCTGCCCCAGGCACTAGGAAGGTGAGATGGCAATGGGGTGCTTCATGCCAATGGAGCTGGGATGGAGACAGGTCAAACCTGTCCCTCCAAAGGGTTGGCAGTGGCACCCAAGCAACCTCTCCTTTTGCCTTTGTCTCTTTCCCTTATATCCTTCAATCTGCTGTTATAATTTGGACTTTTTCCCCACCCTACCCAATTCTGTATAAACTTCTTAGACTGGCATCGAATGCTTTCCATGCTCTGGCCTTGACCTGCCTTTCTGACTTATTTTACTCCTTTGCACATGACACTGCATTCTAGCCAAACTGGACTCCCTACCAAATAAACCCTTCTTGGTCCTCCAAGCATCTTCCCATGCCCTTGCTTATTCCTAAAATGCCCTTCTGTCATCTCCTGTTTTCAGAACCCAACATCCATCTTGGATGAATCTTCCCTGATTTTTCCCATCATCCCTCACCACCACCCCCACTCCTCATACTGTTCCCTTCTTGAAGTTGCCATGACCATTCATTTGTTTATCTCTGGAGTTGTACCTGGGATAACTTATGCTCTTATTTCTCTCTTAGAATAGTAAGTTCCTTGAAGCCGAGAACTCTCTCTCAATCACCTTTATATGCCCCTACACTTTGCCTTAGACAGAGTATAGGCGGAGCCAGCATTTGTTTGATTGGGTAAGTTAGGGTTCGAACATCCTTCCACCAAGTGGTACACTTTCCTCCTTTGGGGCTGGACGTCTCCCGTTTTCCACCTGCCCGTCTTTTACTCTTGGGTCTTCAGAGAGATGACTGTCTTGAACTACAAAGACAAGGAATAGAGCACACGGGGGTGGAGGGGGAAACTACACAAAAACACAAAGCAGGTCTTAAAGATGCCAGGTTGGAGATAGGATCTAGGTCCTGAACTTTGAGTGCCTTCTCCATTTCATGGAGTTTATCCCACCCCCTGCCCCATCCCCCAGCTCAGGAGTTGGATCACCTCAAAGTGACAAAATATTCTAATCAAGTCACCTTCCCTACCATGAGGTTCAGGTGGCCCAGCCGGTTCCTGGTGTCATAGGGAGGGGCCGGGAAGTAGACTGGAGCGGCCAGGACAAAGCAAGACCTTACTTGAGAGCAGGCCTCTTTACCCCGACCTGATGCGGTGCACACAGGTGGCAGGCGTGGGGTGGAGGGGCTAGATGGCACTCATGAACGATCTTCGGGAACCCCAGAAGTTGGTGCTTCCGTTCAGTTCCCATGATACCCTCACACCCCACATGTGGCCCCTCTGTAGGCTCAGGAAGCCTCCTCTGTCTTTGTAACAGCACCTCCCACTTGGCTGGGCTACCTGAGGAGACAGGGCTCGAGGAACACTCACTAGCACAAATGGCCAGGTGGCAGGGGCTATTGCACAGTCATGCTGCTGGAGGGGATAAGCAACAAAATACCCAAGGTGTGTGGAGTGCCTCTCAAAAGGTTTTCTGGAGGAAAGTTTTTATGTGTAATGGATTCTAACTGATTAATGAGCAGTGGCTGAAGGAGCTTATTAGCCAGCATTCTGTCAGCATAGGGTCAGCTCCGGGAGCAAAAGGAGAGAAGAATGGACAAAGGAGAACTGATACTGTATAATCACCTCCACTTAGGCGTGCTAATGGGGGAGCACTTTGGCCTGGGGGACCCAAAGCACCAGATGAGCCAAACACCATTATCTGATTTGCTCTAGAGTTCTTTTGTAACAAATTGACTTCCCGGTGTTTTCCTCTCCACCAAATGCTAATGCTGCTGATAATGTTAGCCAATTTATTGATATGTTATTATGTGTCTGGCGTTGGGCTAAGTGCTCTACATGAACGATCTCATTGAAATAGCACAATGATTCTATGAGGTAGATATTATAATTATCCACATTCTGTAGGCAGGGGAACCGCAGCATGTAGAAAGCTTAAGTGACTCACCCAAGGTCACACAGCCCGTGTGTGGCAAGGCCAGCATGAGAACCCTGGGATTCCAGGGCCGGCACCTGGATCGCATCCATGCTGTACTGTGCCGTCGTGTCCTCCAAAGGACCTCGCCAGCCCACGTAGCACATTGCATGAGTCAGGCCCATGCCCTGAGAGTTGGGGGGCAGGCTGCACTTAGCCCCCATTCGTCCCGTGGCTCAGGTGTCCCTTCACAGCATGCCGCCTGCATAGCCATAGGTGGAAGCTCCTTGCATACATGCATTAATTTCAATGAGTTAACCTGTACATGTTGGGCGGAATGAACACAGAAAAGTAAGAGATTAATGGCCCTCCACGAGCATATGCCCCAGAATGAACCTGCGATTGTCTCGGACTCCAGGTGCCTCTTGGAGTAGGAGCACCTTGGTGCACCAAGTGTGTGTTTAAAGACCGCCGCCCCATTCTAGTTCTGGCTTTACAGTTCGGGTGTTTAAAAATAAGTACTTCTGTATAATGCCTCTGAATACAATGTGCACAACTGAAGAAATCCATTCTCCCGCTGGAGAAGAGAACTGGCTGTACTCGACAGCTTTGTTTCCACTTGGTACCTTCCTGATGGACCCTCAAGGGCAATCTTGGCTTTACAGGATTTATGCTTAAAGTGCTAACTTTAGAATGTAGCATCTCTGTGCTGCCTCAGTGGGTTGGTTTCCCGAGTGCCTGGTCCCATGGTTGGGCAAGTGGGAGAAGAAAAGGAGAAGGGAGTCTCACCATCCCAGGAGTTTGGGTGACGGGTGGCAGGAGAATCATTGGATTTCAACAATGCATTGGATGCATCACATGGGGTTAATGGTGTCAGGCAGAGTCACACAGCCTGGCTCTGCATCAACCCATCTCCAAGCCCAGTTGATCTTCTAGTTCCTTCTTGGAGACTACCAGTAAACCCCTGTTTTCCCACAGGACTGCCCCCACCCCACCCCATATTTGCCAGAACTTGAGTGTGGGTAGGAGAAAAGGCCCAGCCCTGATTGCTACATTACAGACACACCTAGGGACTAGGAGCCAGACTCCTGGGTTCAGAAAGGGAATGTGGGATTTGAAGGGATGCACACCAGGGCCTTGGGACCTTGGTGAACACCTAGGTGAAAAGCCTAAAATCTTTGAAGAGAAAAGGAGCTGGGGTGTGGGGTATTGGGAGGCAGAATTCGGGACATCCTGTCCCTTCCTTTCCTGTGCCTCTCCCAATGTTGCTATCACACCCAAAAAAGCAGCCATGTTGTCCAACAGGTCTGGTTTCTTCTTTGCCACCCACTTTTTGTCCCTGTGTACCCTTTGCTTATTGAACTTCTCCCAGGAAGACTTCCTGGATCAATCCCACTGAATTCTGATCCCTCCTCCCATTCTCTCATTCACAAATATTGAGCAGCCACTTTGGCTCTTGGCGCTGGGAATTCAAGATTGATAAGGTACCTGTCCTGTGGAACTTATGTTCCAGTGGAGAAGACAGATCATAGTCTAATTAAAAAAAAAAAAAATAGGGAATACTATAACTTCAGAGAAGGGCAAGTTGTGGGGAGAAAATAAAACAGGTTCAATGTGATTGCAATCAGGTAGGTATCCTTGGTTCCACTGGCTGGGTCGGGGAACATTTGAATGTGGACTGAAAGCAGTTAAAGCTCCTGTCTTCTGAAGACCTTGAGTTGCGGGGACAGGAAGCCGCAGCATTCCTTGAGAGCGTCTCCCAACAGGTCTGGGTTGACAGGAAGAGGGAGGCCGAAGCCATATCATCCCCAAGCCACAGTGAGGAGTTGGGACTTCATTCTAGGGCTACTGAAAAACTTTCGAGGATTCTGAGCATGGATCCTTCCTGGGTGGCATGGGAGAATGGATTTTAGGGAAAAATGAAAGTCAGAGGCTGCTTCAGAAGTCCAGGAAGGAGAGAGGGACATCCTACCCTTTTATTAGAGAGTCCTTTACACCAGAGGGCCTTTGCCTGCATCAAATGGCACTTTGAACTTTAAAGGGCTGCTTCAAGCCCTTTGGACCAGGAATACCCTGAGAGTCTAGAACCATGTTGACCATCTCATCTTCTCCCACCGTCCCTCAGGGACAGGCTGCAGGAGACCTGAGTTCCAGCTCTTTTTGATTCATCATCCACACTCTTGGCAGCCAGCTGTCAGTCAGCCAAAGAATTGACTGACTACCCTGGGAGAGCTTGGTTCTCCTCCCTGTGGCTTCCAGGAGGTACTGCAAGGCCCTCCCTACACAGCTGAAATCCAGGACAAGGACAAGCAAGCACACCTTGGAGATAGAGCCGGTTGGGTTCCAGACCACCACAATAAAGCAAGTCCAATGAATTTTTTAGTTTATTTTTTAAATAATTTTTAAAGATTTACTTACTTGTTTTAAAGAGAGAAAGAGAAAGCACAAGCATGGGGAGGGGCAGAAGGAGAGGAAGAAAGAATCCTCAAGCAGACTTCCTGCTCAGGGTGGAGCCTGTCATGAGACTCAATCCCAGGACCCTGAGATCATGACCTGAGCCAAAAACCAAGAGTCAGATGCTCAACCAGGCACTCCATTGAGGCAAATGAATTTTTTGGTTTCCCAGTGCACATAAAAATTACGTTTATTACTATCCTGTTGTCTAGTAAGTGTGCAATAGCACTATGCCTTAAAAAAAAAAAAAAAAAAAACAACGTACAACACTTTATTGAGCATCTGGGTGGCTCAGTCAGTTAAACATCTACCTTCGGCTCAGGTCATGATCCTAGAGTCCTGGGATTGAGCCGCATAACGGGCTCCCTGCTCAATGGGAAGCCTGCTTTTCCCTCTCTCTCTCTGCTGTTCCCCCTCCTTGTGCTTTGTCTCTCTCTGTCAACTAAATAAATAGAATATTTGTTAAAAATGTGTTTAAAAAACTACTTTATTGCTAAAGAATGCTCACCATCAAGTGAGCTTTCGGCAAAGTATAATCTTTTTGCTGGTGGACGGTCTCACCTCGATGTCCATGGCTGCTCACTGATCAGGATGGTAGTTGCTGAAGGCTGGGGTGACTGTGGCAGTTTCTTAAGACAAACTGAAGTCTGCTGCATCAGTTGACTCTTTCTTTCATGAACAGTTTCTCTGTAATATGTGATGCTGTCAGGTAGCATTTTACCCACAGTAGAACTTCCTTCAGAACTGGAGTCAGGCCTCTCAGATTCTGTTGCTGCTTTATCAACTATAAGTCTATGTCATGGTCTAAATCTTTTGTTGTCATTTCAACAGTCTTCACAGCATCTTCACCAGGAGTAGATTCCATCCCAAGAAACTGCTTTCTTCGCTCATTCATGAGAAGCAGCCCCTTATCCCTTCAGTTTGATCATGAGGTCGCAGCAATTCGGCCCCATGCTCAGGCTCTACTCCTAATTCGAGTTCTCTTGCTATTTCCCCCACATCTGCAGTGACTTCCTCCACTGAAGTCCTGAACCCCTCAAAGTCATCCTCAAGGGTTGGAATCACAGTCTTCCTAACTCTGGCACATGTTCATATTTTGACCTCCTCCCATGAATCACAAATATTCTTAATGGTATGTAGAACAGTGCATCTCTTCAAAAAGTTTTCAATTTATTTTGCCCAGCTCCATCAGAGGAACCACTATCTATGGCAGCCATTGCCTTACAAAATGGATTTCTTAAATAATAAGACTTGAAAGTCACAATGACTCCTTGATCCTTGGGCTGCAGAATGGGTATTGTGTCAGCAGGCAGGAAACCCTGATCTCACTGTCCACCTCCATCAGAGATCTTGGGTGACCAGGTGCCTTGTACGTGAGCAGTAATATTTTGAATCTTTTTTCTTTCTGGGCAGCAGGTCTCAGCAGTGGTCTTAAAACATTCTGCAGACCGTGCTGTAAACAGATGTGCTGCCATCCAGGCTTTGTGATTCCAGGTATAGAGCACAGGCAGAGTAAATGGAGCGTAATTCTTTTGAGCCATAGGATTTTCAGAATGGTCAGTGAGCAGTGGCTTCAACTCAGTTACCAGCTGCACTCGCCCCTAACAAGAGGGTCAGCCTGTGCTTTGAAGCTGAGAAGTCAGGCATTGACTTGTCGCCAGCTTTCCAAGTCCTAGATGGCGTCCCCTTCCAATAGACGGCTGTTCCATCTGTACTGAAAATCTGTTGCTTAAGTCCTTCAGGAACGGCCTTGGCTCGATCTTCTGGGTCACTGGCTACAGCTTCTATGTCAGCACTTGCTGCTTTACCTTGTGATTTTGTTATGTCATGGAGATGGCTTCTATCCTTAAACCTCATGAACCGCCCCTCTGCTAGCAGCTTTTCTTCTGCACCTTCCTTACCTCTCTCAGCCTTCACAGAATTGGAGAGAGCCAGGGCCTACCTCTGGATCAGGCTTTGGCTGAAGGGAATGTTGTAGCTGGTTTGAACTTCCATCCAGACCACTGAAATGTTTTCCCTGTCAGCATCAAGGCTGTTTGCTTTCTGATCAATCATGTGCTTACTAAAGTAGCACTTTTCATTTCCTTCACGTACTTTTCTTTTGCATTCTCAAATGGCCAGGGAGCAAGAGGCCTAGCTGTCAGCCTGTCTCAGCTTTCCACATGCTTTCCTCACCAAGCTTAGTCATTTATAGCTCTTGATTTAGAGTGAGAGACACGTAACTCTTCCTTTCACTTAAACATTTAGAGGGCCAGTGTAGGGTTATTAATTAGCCTAATGTCCTTTCTTTAAAAAAAAAAAAAAATTAGAGGTGGGAAGAGCAGAGGGAGAGGGAGAGAGAATCCTTAGCAGACTCCCTGCTGAGCATGGAAGCCGACAGGGGGCTCCATCTCCCGACACTGAGATCAGGATCCAAGCCAAAACCAAGAGTCGGATGCTTAAGCAGCTGCATCACTCAGACACCCCAATTTCAATTTGGCCTAATTTCAATATTGCTGTCTCAGGGAATAGAGAGGCTCAAGGAGAGGAGAAAGATGGGAGAACAGCCAGTCAGTGGAATAGTCAACACACACAACATCTATGGATGAAGTTTGCTATCTTATATGGATGGCATATAAGGCCGTCCTTATATGGATATATAAGGTGGTGCCCCACAATAATTACAATAGTAACATCAAAGATCAGGGACCACAGACCACCGTAACAGGTATAATAATAATGAAGTTTGAAATATTGAGACAATTACCAAAATGTAACACAGAGACACGAAGTGAGCAAATACTATTGGAAAACTGGTTCTAACAGACTTGCCTGATGCAGGGTTGCCACAAACCTTCAGTTTGTGAAAGACATAATATCCACAAAATGCAATAGAGTAAAGCACAATAAAATGGGGGTATGTCCACAAAGTGGTAGCCCCAATTTAAGGACAAAAGTGAGAAGAGGATGCGGGGCAAAGGAATGGCCTTCATCTTTCTCTCGCCCAGATGGGTTTAATCAAGACAGTTTCCCCAAGTCCATTTTGGACCAGGATTTTTCATTTATTCACCAACTGTCTGAGGCCCACCCTTTGTCAGGTACTGCGGTCAGTGCTGAGGATGGAGCGACAATGACCAAGGCAGACAGGATCTGTGCTCTTGGGGAACCTGCAGTCTCAGAGGGAGTTGCTGAGGCCGGCAGGGCGCTTCCTGTCCTCCTTTTTCTCCCTGGGTCCCTGCAGGGATGTCAGGGATGAGTGGTGGGGACTCCCTAATTTGGAGACATTATATGGCCTTGATGGGATTTTGACTCGGAGACTCTAAGTGCAGACTCTCCAGGCCTGTCTGCAGAGTTGCTAGGCTTGGGATAAGCCTGGGCTCAGCCTGCGCCAGGAACCTCTGCCTGTTTCCTTGGCACATTCATAGAGTAGAAGTCTCCGCCTCCCCCTCTGTATCCCAGAGACGCAGAGCCACTACATACAACAAGGCACTGGGCTGGTTATGAGCCGCTTGCCCACATCTTCCTAAGCACACAGCCTCATCCACACCTCCATGTGTTTACAAGGCTGGGGCATGTGCGCTGCTAGCCCCTGGCCCCTGTTCTTGCACCTTCCTGACCCTCTGGGACTGGCCTCCTCTCTTGAAAACCCTCTTTACTTCCACCTCCTGATGTGGATGACTTCCCTCTTGCCTTCTCAGGCTAGCAGAACACCTCTGAGAGCCTCAGCTGGGGGGCAGGGCATTCAGATGTAGGCTGGGCCAAGATGACATCTTACAATGAAGAAACTGAGGCCCAGGGGAGCAGCTAACTACTGCTTGTCAGGAACCCCTAGGTCTTACCTCTCTCAATTACCCCGTTGGTTTACCACTCTCAGCGGGAAGGCAAATTATCTGCCCCTAGATCACTTCCATCCTCCCTGATCAGGCTATCAGCCTAACATTAAAGAACACAGCTTGGGAAATTGTAAGGAAACAAGATTCATATTTTATTTCCACAAAGAAACTCAAAAGTAGGAAGCTTCTCCTGAAGAACTGTCACAGTGACTTGAGGTCACAAAACGGAGTAGGTGAACAAAGTGGCAGGTTTATCTGATGAGGTTGCTGGACAAGGAGACCTCACAGTTAGAAGAAATGAGGGACAGACAGACCAAGTCCCCAACCTAGAAAAAGCAGGTGTCAGCACCCAGGCCAGGTCTGACACAGGGAGAGAGTTGGGGGCAGGGCACAGATGGGCTCCTTGACGGCTGATGTTCAGGGCCTCGGTCCTGATTGGAAGTAATTTTCTAGAAGGAAAGACAAGACCGAATGGTAGAATTTGGCTATTCCTGAACGTGTTGAAACCGGGTATCCTTTCATCCAGCCTCTGATCTCCCACAGTTTTTTGGTGTCCTATCTGTTTCACCTGCGTGTCCCCTTACTCTTGCTTCTCCCTGAAACAGATTTTGTGGTTCTGCCAAGCTAATCTATTGCCCTTCCCCATTGGAGACTCACTTCCTCCTGCAGTTCCCCCAGACCCTTCTGTCCCATCCCTCCCCTCCACCTTCCCTCTGGCTGTCCCTGCAGGGCAGGGGCCTCTAGTGGGCCTTCCATCGGTACTCAGAGGGTGCTTTCCAGGTGTCCTCACTGGTTTCCTGATGAGTCTTTCTCCACTGGGGTCTCCTTCTCCATGCCTTTAGAGCATCCACCCAAAGCAAAGCAAATGCCAAGATCCCAGCCCTGCCCCCCAGGGTGGCTGCTTCTCAGCTCCTGGATGGAGGCCTGCACCACTCGCTCTGACACTCACCTACCAGAACTTCACCCACTGCAGCAGGCCAGGGCGCACCCGGGAAGCCTGTGGGACATAGAGAACATTTGAGTGGCCATGGTCCTGACCCTGGCCCTGCACGCCCTCTGGACCCAGATCCCTTCTCTCAGGAGCCCGATTTTCTCGGCCTCACTACTCACCGAGGAAGAAGGCGTGGTTATCCCCTGGAAAGAGATCAGAGGAGGTGATGTGGGGCTACAGTGACCTCTGCCTTGTTCTCGGGGCCCAGGAGGGACCCAATGGCAGGGGCAGGCTCAGACCCAGTTTATCTCGGAGGCCCTTGGGTCTGACTGTGGACATTCAGCCCATGGACTTCTTTTCAAAGCAGATTTATCATCCTAAGTACATTTACCCAAGATGAGCACACACTGGCCAAGCAGAGTGAACAGAAGGTAGATAGGGAGATAGATGGATGGAAATTAGCGAGTGGATACCCACGGACAGCGTTAACTACTGCTTCACCTGTTCCCAGTCAGGAGGTGACTCCTGATCTCTCAGTATAAGTCCCGTCCCTGAGGCCAGGGGCTTCCTTGTTCTGAGAGATGGCGGGAAATAGCACCTGCTTTTTCTTTACCAGTCCAATTAGTATTTAGCGTGTTCATTTACTGAATATATAAGGTTGCCTTCTTTGCATCTGAATGAAACAAAATTCTCAGGGTTGGGTTTTTTTGTTTTTTCCTTTTCTGTTATTCCCTTTGTGGAACAAAGCATTAATTTTCCCACCAACCACAGGTTTCTGGACAAGCCTCCCCTAAGTGTTAGCGTGCCCTCCTCTCGCCTTCCGCCAATCCCATGAACAAATGTCAGCAGTTACAGAGGCAGAGGAAGCAGACTCTACGACATGGGAAGGCTACTTGTTTTGCTGTGTGTCATGTGAGGTTTTTTTAGAGCTGAATATCCCTCTTTGAGAGGATGTTGGTTCCCAGTTTTCTCCAGGGCGTGCGACACAACTGCTGCCCCCTTGTAACCTTTTCTGAGTGGGTGGGAGTGAAGAACACTGAACCTCCCACCCTCCACTTCCAAATGGCTCTCAAGGAGCCTGAGTCTCCCTACGCAGGGGCAGAGAGACATGACTGTCAAAATGACCAGGATTCCGCCTCGGCCTCAGCTAAGCCTGGCTGTGAAAGCCTCCCTCGCCACCCCCCCCCCAACCCCATGCAGGGACCCCAGTGGGGAAATAAGGCAGTTGGGAGTCTTACCTTAGAGGGGATCTTGGCTGAGTACTGCCCACCAGAAGGAGTAGGGTATGCCTGCTGGTTATAGGTATTCTGTGGAAGAAAGCAGGGGGGTAGAGAGAAGGGATGAGGTCATTTTGCTGTGGAATAAACACACCGGTTCCTGGCCTGGACCAGACCTGTTTCCAAACCCTGCCTTCCCTCCTTGTGTCATGCATTTTTTTCTATTGAATCTCCTTCAGCCAGCCAGAGCCCATAGCCTCACCTCCCTTATAGTCTGAGTGGCCCTGCCTCCTCCTTCCCTGGTACCTCTCGCATCTCCTCAAGTATCACTTGGGAGGTAAAGGCAGGAGACCAGGGAAATGAGTGCGGTTTGAATCAGGTGGTCAGATGGCAGATGTCTTACCTTAGAAGTCACAGCAGCCACTTCTTGCCATCCTCCGCCAGACTGAGAAAACAACAGCATGGGGGTATGGAGGAGAGAGAATTTCAGATTGGCCAGCCCCGAGAACCAGACCAAGAGGGACCTGGGACCGTCAACGGCAGTCTGAGGGCAGAGAGACTCACCTGACCGGCACCGCCCGACCTCTTCTGGAGCGATGCATCAGCACCCTTGAAAGGAGAGAGTCTCCGTGAAGGGGGTCTTTGTCCAAGGTCCCTTGAGCCCTGCCGGACTCGCAGGGCTCCAGCAGCCTGCCACCCAGGCCCTGTCCTCCCGCGCAAATACCAGCACACACGCATCCCGCCGCACCCCTCTCCATGGTCCAGGATCAGCAGTGCTTCCAGAGAAGCCAGTGAGCCTGAGGACACTGATGACCCCAATAGATACAGGACAGATTTCTACACTCAGTGTGGGGGAGTGAGGCAACTGCCCCCACCCACACATTTGGAGCTCCAGCAGGCCAGCCTGGGACGAAGCAGGAATGGCAAGTGAGCGGTGCCTACATAGGCACCCTTGGGGCAGACACGGCCCCTCAGCCCCAACCCACCTTCTACCGACACCAAACCTTGCTCCCTCCTTAGCCTTATAATTCCTATTCATAAATACTGTTCCCACAGGGTTCCTGGAAGAATGGGATGCTATCCTCAGCAAACAGAGGCAGAGTGAGGTGATTAGATTCACACTGGGCCAAAGGAGCGAAAGGGGAGAAATGTAAGAAAACCCATGAGGCCCCGTGAGACACAGCGCAGGTGCATGGGCCATTCCCCTCTGCAGTTGAGGCAAGAGGAAAATTCTCAGCAGCAGGAGAGAAGTTTAGCTTCTGTGACCACCGCCTCTCCACTTGGAACCCCCACTCCCACACTTCCCCTCCCCCACGGAGTTAGGGTGTTCCTCCTAACTCCGATTTAACTCCTACTGAATTGTAGCCCCATTCTTAGCCCTAACACTGAGGTCTTGACCACAAACGGCTTGACCACAGGCCTCCAGGGAATTTTTGCGTGGTCTGCATTTTTAAATTAGTTGTAAACACCTAAATTCAGATTTCCCTCAGACAACAAGACACACTGGTCATTCATGAGTGTATGACAACACGCACCTGAAGGGCCCTGATGTCCCCCTTTGCGTGGCCCCACCTGTCCAGCCTCGTGTACCTGGCCCACACGGATGAGTGAGTGGGCAACCTTAGCCTCAGTGCCCAAAGGCCACTGGCCAGGAAGAATCCAGATGCGGCCTTCTGCAGGACCCCTCCTTCCCAGAACCCAGATATTCAGACCTTCTGCACCTGCTTACACTTGACCACTGCCTGACCTGCTCCCCTCATGCCTCCTGTTTCCTTTCAGCTTTCCTCCTTAACACCCCTTTTCCAGTCCTGAGAGTTGGCCCCGGCTCCAGGCCCCTCTGTCTTCCCCACCTCACGTCCCCTCCCCTGCTCACCCTGCAGTACCCACCCAGCTGTGGCTTCCCCTGAGCCAGGCCACGCCCAGCAGGAACAGCAGCAGAGCAAAGAGGGTGGCGGGCTTCATGTTCCTGTGCCTGTGGAGGTCCTGTCTTTGGCTTCAGTTTTTATCCCAAGGAGGACTGCCCAAACCTTCAGTAGTGGCTCACTGGCTTCTCTCTCCTACCCCACCCCCACTTAGCCTTGCAGAAAGGGAGGAGAGTGGGAAGAGAGGGAGGAGCTCCCTCAGCAGGGAAGGTAAGCGAAAGGGACTGAATACAAGCCATTGCCAAGAGCCCAGGTCCCATGTCCCCAGAGCTGGGCTTCCAGAACGAGAGGTTCTGCCACCCTTACCTCAATAATGGCTTTCCAGTTCAGGAAAGGGGTGTTGTGTTTGAAATCCTAGAGGGAGGAGAAGAGGTGAGTGGGGCACAGAGCGAGGAGTGTGGCAGCTTGTTGGAAAGGTGCAAGAATGAGTTTTGGCACCTGGGTGTGGTTTGGGGTTAGATGAAGATAAGCATACCGGAGCTTGAGGGTGTTAACATTTCTGATGGTATTTGGGCGAGATTGCCCATCTCACAAGGAAAAGAGGGCAAATTTTGTGACAGGTGGGCTGGAGCTTGAGGGAGGTGGGGAAAAGGACAGATGACCAGATCCCCAGTTCTCTGAAAAGTGAGAGTTCTCCTACCTCCCAGAGTCGGCTGAAGTAGAGCAGGGCGCGTGTGCTGGGGCTTGGGACTTGGCCCTGTGGAGGAAAGGTGGGGTAGGGGTGAGCAGGGAGCTTGGCCTCCTGCTCACCTATACCCCTATTCCCGCTACCACCATCACTCAGCCTTCAGAATTTCATCATGACTAAGGTTTGGAGGGAAGCTGGGGTGTCTTAGGGACACCAGTAAATTGCTTTTGGAAGCAGAGGGGGAAAGAGAGACTAGATCTCGGGAGCCGCTAACCAGCCCCCCTCCCCGCTACACACACCAGCTCTTCACTCTCCCTGCTTCCCCGGCCTCTGACAGAACCTCACTGCAGCCAAACCTCAGGACAGGACCAGGACCCGCAGCCCATTTCCCGAAGCTGCAGGGCTGTGGATGACCCTTCCAACCCCCCTGGAATGACAATGGAGACGTAAGAAAGGAGCAGAGACCAGGAGTGTGGGGCAGCTACGGTTTATTTCAAGGATAAGGGTTGAGATTAGTGGTGGAGTAGTGGGGTTTTAAGAAGGGGTTGGGGGCTCCCATCCATCTGATAGCTCCTTGTCTGGAAGTCACGGGGTGCGAAAGCTCCTCTCATCCTGGGCAAAGAAATAAGTTCTAAGAGGAAGCTCAAGGAGTAAGAATTCAGGACCTAATGGGCCAAGTCATGTGGATCAGATCTCAGCTCCCGAAATCAGCAAGGATCTTTTTGCCCAGGGCAGCTGTCATCCAGCCAAATCCAGAAATTCCAGTTTGGGATGGAACAACTCACACTTGCCAAGAACTGTTACGTATAGTCTCCCTGTTGTCACTGCTCACTCTGGCCCCAATGCTCAGCTCCCTCCCTGTGAAGGAGATGGGCCTTCTGTTCTCCTCTCTGCCCATCTCTGTCCTGCCCCCCTTCTCAGATCTGCTTCTGGGGAAGCTGCCCCAGATGGATCCTGCCTAACTGTGAGCACTCCCTTTACTGCCCACCCCATCCCCCCGCCCCAATGTACAAAAATGTTCACTGCCTTTCTGGCCCCCCGGGAAGTATCCATCTGTGCCTCTGACCCTAAGCTCCTCGTTTGGGGGCCTGGTCTCCCCGAGATCCACGGTAAGGAGTCTCGCCCCTCTCAGACACCGTTTTCTTTAAAACAGAAAAGTCCATTTGGCTCCTTTAGTTCATCCAAACCTGCACTGCCCTGCACCTGGGAACTTCTGCTTCCCACGTCTTTCGCTCTCCCACCTTCTTCCCCAAGGCGCAGCCTTGGCCTTGCCTGAGTTTGGGGCTTTCTCTTCACCTCCCTGCCTACCACCACCTGTATCCCCCACAAGTTTTAGAGGGCAGGGACCCTTGTCTTCCTTCTTCTACTGTAAGGGTCAGAAGCTCAGCTGCTGGGGTGACTGTTGGGCAGCAGGCGTGTGGCTGCAGGAGAGAAACAGCTGCTATTCAGCTCCTGTCCGTTAGAGCTCGAGGAAAGAAGGGCCCAGCGTTGCCTCATTTTTCAAGAGAAGTCAGAATTCCAAGTCATTTTGTAAAACCTCTCAATTTTTAAACTTTGGCAACTAATTCATAGTGTTTTTAAAATAAAAAAACAGTGGCTCAAACAAAGCACATCGTGGGCTGTCACTTGCAACTTCTGCCTTTGGAGTTTGCTCGGATTATTGGCCTGCCTCTGCTCTGGAGGCGAGTCTGCTGTTTGGGCGTCAGATGAGCCTGGCCAGGGGATCCCTGAATGTGGAAGGGGTGGGCAGGGGGGAAGGAGAAGGGGGTTCTGGGCTCCAAGTGCTTCTTCAACCTATGCACACCCAGGACCCAGAACACCTGGCACCCAGCAGGCACTGGGCACATAATCACTGCCCTTCCCTTCTTTCTCAGCGTCAGTCCTCCTGGAGCCTCTAGCTCCTCCTGACTGTTCAGTCCTTCCCCTACAAGGACTAGGCCTCCTCACTCTCCCCTTAATCTTCCAGGTCTCAAAGGAGAAACTGAGGTTCACACCTGTTCAGTTTGTGTGTTGAGACATGAAAGAGGCCCATTCCTTCCTCCTCCCGGACTCCCAGCTGTTTCCAAACTACCCCCTCTTCTTGGCTCTGCCTCCTTCCTCTTTGTTTTTGTCCTTTTTTTAAGCACTGGACAGAACGCCCTTCCAGTGCCATCATCTCTTCCCCAGCTCCCCACGTGGGGGGTTAGCAGTTAGCTTTCTTCTCTCTTTCCCTCTCCCACAAAGATTGAATGGCACGGCCTTCTAGCCCTTACCTTGTTTATGGCATCCCAGTTAATGAAACCCAGCTTGGATTTAAAATTCTGCAGAGATTAAAAAAAAAAAAAAAATAGGAAAATGGCAAATTGAGTTGTAATGTGATATAATGTTGTCTCAGGACCTCAGGGCAAGAGGTCAAGGACCACCACTGATAGTCGGTCTTTCTGGAAAGAGGGCTTCAAGCCCACAGGGCAGAGGGACAGAACTTTGATTTTCCAAAAGAGAGTAGGCAGAGAGATCTTGTTGAACTCACCTTCCAGAAAGTGTCAAAATTGAAGACCCCAGGAGATGTCTGAGAGTTCTAAGGAACCAAAGAGAAAGGGGATGAGAGTAGGAACCCACCCTGTGAGCAAGAGGCAGGGGCGGGAGCTCTGGAGGTCCGGAGGGGAGGCAAGGGATTGCTTGATGCCATGGTCCCAGCCAAAGGTGGGGTTATGCCTCCACTCACCAAGGTATTGATCCCACTGACAGCTTCACCTCTTCCGCTGGGCCCTTGCCACTGGGTAGGAAGGGGGGGCTACTGTTCAAGGCCTGTGCCTCCTGTCATGCATGCCCGCTATTAGCCTGCTCCTGGCCCACCAGCTCTGCCTTTGCTCAAGCTCTGTGTACTCTTGGTAAAGCCACCTCCTCTCTTTTCTCACATAGCAGCTAGGAAGTCCCACCTTCTTGGAATGTTCTGCCACTTATTTCTAGAATAACCCTGCCCGTTCCTTTGAATCATATTCTTATTCTGCCTCCCCCCAAAGCCTGTCCCAAAAAGACTGCTGGGAGCTCATGTGTAGTCCCACCACATGCCTAGCACAGTGCCTTATCCCGCCACATTCCTGTGTGGAGATGTCTCCACTTAACAGAGGAGGGAAGCAAACTCAGAGCTGTCCAGCAGCATGCCTCAGGTTCTGTCTCCTTGTCAGACTCCACTGTCCAGATCCTGAATCATCTTGCTCTGGTCATGATTCAGAAAGCTCCACAGTAACTGTGGCATGGAGCTAGTTAGGTTTCACCATCCCCATTTTACCCAAGAGGAGGCCCAGGCTCAGAGAGGCCAACTGCCCTGCCTGAAGATGCACAGAGGACAGGTGGGACGGCTGTCCCCATCTTCTAACTCAGAGGTCACTGCTTTCTAACTCAGAGGTTAACACTTCTTTAGTATGGTTTCCAAAAATAGCCCCTTGACCATTCTCCTGTTATTTTTGGCTGTGTTTCCCCTCTCAGTGATGATACACAGTGATGATCATAGTTTGTAGAAGGGAGAGGAATGGATGAACCAAAGAGACAGGGATCCCAGACCCCTGTTTAGTCTCCTGGTGGTCACTCAACCCAGAGTCAGAGCAGCTTGCAAGAAGGTACCGATGTTTCTGTTTCTTTTCCCCAATCCCTTAGTGTTCTGTCCCCACACCTCTACCAGCCCTTCTCCTAAAGCCATCTGTGCTCACCTGATAATTGTCTTGGGGACCCCCAACTAGACGACTGCCCTCTTTGCTTATTTCCTACAGAGAGAAAATGGAAGAGAGTCTGTGGAGGGCGCATATAGGATGAGAGGGCAAGATAGCAGGATGTGGGAAAGGGACTCCTGATTCAGGGCACAAACCAAGCAGATTTCCCAGATCCCCAAGAGAGGCTCTTCTCCCTGGCAAATCTTGCTTCAACTTCCTGTGGATTGGGTTATTACTCAATTGGCAACATAACCATCTCTTTATATTCACTTCTGCAATTGCCCAAAATCTAACAGGAAGGGCCTTTGCCACCAAAGTATCTGAACTGTCCCCTGGTTTTGAGGCAGAAGCCAGCCAGACTTTTGGACTAAACTGATGCAAACTGTAAGCCATGGTCTGGGCAGATGTGTCGCATTGGTCAGAGAGGGGCCACTGGCTGGAGAGTCAGTGGGAGCCTAGCGGAACAGAAGTCATCTGGTTCCTCTCCTCCTAAGTTAGAGGGAGGCACTTCTTCAGTCCCACTTTCCTGGTGCTGAGATGAATTCCCTGAGCTAAGATCAAGACCAGCCTGGGTGCAGGACTATCGGCTCTGTTAGCATTGCTGCTGCAAAGGAGACCTCCATCCCGTCTCCCGCCACCGGTCTCGGTGCTGGTCATCTCCTTACCCTGAGATCACCATAGCTGCCGGAACCTCCCTGTCCTCCAAAGCCCTGAGGGATGAGACAGTGCAACAGAGATCATTGTTTTAGATCTTAGGTCCCTCCCTGCACCTTTCTGTATTGATTTAGTACAGTTCCTCTAATAGTCCTCATGGAGTTCTCTTTTGGAATTGGCCAAAATAATCTTGGAATACATCTGGAAGAATAAATGTTTAAGAATAGGTGAGGGTGCCTGGGTGGCTCAGTGGGTTAAGCCTCTGCCTCGGGCTCAGGTCATGATCTCAGGGTCCTGGGATCAAGCCCCACATCGGGCTCTCTGCTCAGCAGGGAGCCTGCTTCCCCCTCTCTCTGCCTGCCTCTCTGCCTACTTGTAATCTCTGTCTCAATCTGTGTCAAATAAATAAATAAATTTTTTTCAAAATGTTAAAAAAAAAAAAAGAATAGGTGAAAAAACACTGGAAAAGACAGGCAACAAAGGATGACCTGTACTGGCGGATATTAATGTACCATAAAGAAAACCATGTCACAGAACAGATGGAGTCAGTTTGACCTGATAGAGCCTAAAGTATGAAGGTATTTACAAGTGACATTTTACATCAATGGTGTAAATAATTCAATGTGTGTGGCTGGCAACACCAGGTAAATATTTGGAGGGTTAAGGGGGCGCAAGTTATACCTATCTGGTACCCCCCCCCTTCTGTTTTTATCTGGTTTTCCCTTCATAAGAGAGCACGCAGCTCTGATCCAAAATGTGGGGCAAGTCTAGCCGAACTGAGGAATGGGACTAGATTGTATACAGCAAAGTAAAGCCCTGGTAGATTAAAGAGTTAAATAGAAAAAATGAAAGTATAGATGTATTAGTAGTTCTAGAAGAAAATCGAGGCCTTTTTCTTTTCAAGAGCAGAAGCCATAGAAGAAGAGACTGGTATATTTGACACGTATTTAAGACTTTGGTATACAAAGAACTAGAAACAGAGTTACAAGCTGGGAAGTTAGTTAGTTAGGAAATCGCTAGTTAAGAAACTAACACCTATCTATCCATAGAGGTTAGTATCCTTAATATCCGAGGAGCCTAATATTCAGGGAGCCTTCTCCCCATTGGCTCTGCTCACACCAGTGCACATCGGCCTTGCCAGAACCTGGTAGAAACCAAAATCTTAGCCCCACCCCAGGCCTGCTGACTCAGAACCTGCGTTTTCACAAGACCTCTAGGCTATTCGTGGGGACCTTAGCGTAACACTTCCTCTTGTCAGTGCTGTAGATACTGACAAAAAGCCCAGATTTCCAGAATAACTAGGAAGAAAATCTGTGCATTCCAAACCCAGTTTCCAAATGCTGTCGAAGAGGTCATGGCATTCTGTTCAGGCCTTCTGTTTACTGGCCAGGTGGGTGTAGGTCACTTGAAGTGATTATGTTTCTAAAAGGACTGGTTTCTATGTGATTTTTCACAGCCTCCTCCATGGTATAAAGTGAGGCACATCATGTAAGGATTTGCAATTAATTATTACTTTGGAGATTTTTAATATTTGTAGGAGTATGCATTTGGTTTCTTTCCCACGGACAGGGCTAGGATAAAGGTTAGCCTTAGGAGTGGCGCCAAGCAGGAGTGGGCACAGTCCCAAGTTTGGCTCTCACCTGACCCCCAGATCCTCCGGATATGCGGACTTCATTCCCTGGGCTGTCACACTGTGAGAGAGAGAGAGACAGCTTTCCCTCTGTTGAGGCCTAGACACCAGGGGCAGCCCCCACACTGCAGCACGCATGAATCCCATGAATCCGTTAACGCTGAGGCTAGCCAGCAGCCACCCCACCTCGGCCCCATTCTCAGCTCTGGCCAGCGATCTCCCAGATCTCCCATCATCCAAGGAGCCTCAGCACCTGTTATCTCCCCTCCCCTCCAGGAAAAGGAGGCAGATCTGTGCAGGTGTGCACTCAGCAGACACTCACCCCAGGTTTATTTCCACTGCCACTTCCGCCACCACTGCTACCCCAGGAAGAGCCGGTATTGTATCCCTACGAGGGGAACAAGAGTCCACACAGGGTCTTAAAAGGATTCAGTGGGAACCAGATCACTGTCAGGACATTATAATTTGTTTTACTCCCCTCTGCCAACCTCCATCTCTTCCCATCTTGAGCCGCTGGCTACTGAGGGAAGTTATTCAGAGCACAAAGGACAGGTATGACCAGGTGTATTTGGAAATGAGGGACAGTTTGGGGATTTTTGAGCTGTTGTCCTCTCCCCCACCACATGCCAGAAGCCAAAAAGCCTTTGGAGCCTAACATCTTAAGAGCCTTGATCCTGGCACCTAAGGGCTTGTCCTGTCCTCCCCCTTCTTCTCCTTTCCCCTCCCTCTCCTGGAACATAGGTAGAGGAAGGGACCCTAAGAGTCCTTACCTGTGAACCTGAGTAGCCGCTTTGAAAATTCCTAGAATTTTCTAAGGGACGGTCCTAGGTTGGGAGGGAAAACAGATAGTCTATGAAGCAGTAAGTTAAAGCAGCTTATGTGACCTGGCTTGTTCTCCTTACTTACCCCTTCTTGCCTCAGACCTTTCCCAGATACCTGGGGGAGCCAACTGTGCTCCCGCTTTGCAGAGCCCCTCTGGGAGAGTCGCCCTAAGCCAGCTGCCAGGTTACAGTCCACTCTCCCCCCAGTCCCCTCAGCCCTTTGGGAGGGGCCTCCTGTGCCCTGTATTTATCACCCCAGCTCTGTACGTGTCCTTGTCTCCGTGTGTGCGACGGTCCTGCCACCGTTCTCTTGGGAGCTTCCCAAGCCCATTTCCTGCATCCACCCCTCTTCTCCCGTCTGCCACCCCCAGCTCTAGTCCTATCCACCAAGCGGACGCGGCCTCGGGAGCGGGTTAGACAGGAGGCAGGGCATCCCCACCCGTGCCGGGCGGAAGGGAGCCGAGTGAGCAGACGCAGCGGCGGGGGCACCTCTGCTGAGGCCCCAGAGAGCCGGCTGAGTAAGGAAGCCTGCCTGGGGGGCTGCAAAGGTGGGGAGCAGGAGCTGAGGAGCCCTGGGATGGTGAGCAGCAGAGTAGAACTCACCCAGCTGGGCCCATAACTGCTGCCGCCGCTGCTGCTGCCACCGCTGCTGCCGCCACTGTTGCCGCCACCGCTGCTGCCGCCACCGCTGCTGCCGCCACCGCTGTTGCTGCCACCGCTGTTGCTGCCACTGTTGCCGCTGCTACCACTGCCACCACTGCCACCATTGCCATTGCCCCCGCCGCTGCCGCTGTCACTGCCACTGCTACCACCACTGCCTCCCTAAGGGGCAGGAAAGGACCAGAGTGAGAATATCAGGAGTGTCTGCTTCCCTCCCTCCCTCCCCTCCCTCCCTGGCTCCAGCATATTCCCCACAGCACAGTCTGAGGGGAGCCGACGTTCTGTCTACTCCCTGCACAACATGCTCCCACTGCCCATCCCCTTACCCCGAAGTTGCTAGAGCTTCCGCCTGAGCCGGATGGTGGGGGGTTGGTGCACTGCGGAGGAAAGTTTCCAGGGACAGGTGAGTTTCCGGACTTCAGTGAAAGCCATCCCCACAGGCCAGGCTCTCCTGCTTCCTGTGGCTTGGCCTTCTTTCCCCTCCTGTTTCTGCCCCCACGCCCATCCCACTTCCCTCCCCTCTTCCTGGCCTCCTCATCTGGCCCATCTCTTTCCTGTCCAATCTGCCTTGTACCTTGACCCCCCCAGCCTTTCTTTCCTCTTCGTCTCTCCTACTTTCTGGCACACGCACCTGGACACCCTCTTCTTCCCCATACTCTTTCCCTTACCTCTGTATGTGAGTTGCTGCCTCTCACTGACCCGTAACCAGGTTGTACCACAGTCCCCTGCAGAGAGGAGGAGGCCGAGTGTGGGTACCGACAGTAAGATGAGGGAAGCATGGAGAGTGTGGGCTTGAAGGGCAGGGGGTGGAAAGCCTCAGGGCTCGGGTGGTTACTGTACCTGAGCGTTGGTGCCTGAGCTGAAAGACCCTCCGTTGCCTCCTTGGCCCCAGGAGCCTCCCTGAGAGTGGGTTCCGAAGCTGCCATCTGGACCTCCAGGATACCCCTGGCCCCAGGGAGTCCCTGGACCTCCAGAATTGCCTTGGCTGTGGCCTCCAGAGCCACCCTGGGAGCCAAAGATGCCATGGCCTCCAGATGGAGGCTGGCCGCCGGTTCCCTGCAAGAACAACACGCCTGCACTGAGTGTGTGTGCCCTTCCCCCTCTGTGATAGGGGAGGGCAGGCACAGCAGGACATAGGCAGAGGCAGATAGAGGGAGACCCCAGCATGGTGGAAGAAGGAGGTGTCATCCCATGGAGGGAAACCACCCCAGACAGCCACAAATAAGAGACCCAGTCATCCTTCCAACCGATTTCCAAGATTCTCAACCCAACTGCCCACGCCTTCCATTTCCACACCCAGCTGCCCGCTACTCACCCAAGCACCGTTGCTGCCAGGCATCCCCTGCCAGGAGCTGTGCACAGCATCTCCTCCACGTCGAATGATGTTCTCAGCCTGTCTGCCAGCCTCGCCCACAGTGTTTCCAAGGGCACGCGCTGCCTCCCCCGTGCCATGACCCATGACTTCTCTGGTTGCAGAGCCAGCTGCCTCTCCAGCCCCTTGGCCAACAGCCTCTTCGACTCCATGGCTAATAGCATCTCCCACCCCTTGTCCAATGGCATCTCCTACCCCATGTCCCAAGGCCTCCCCAGCACCTGCTCCAGCCCTCTCGCCTCCTCGCAGCAGTGGGCCAGCCTCCCCACTGCCCAGGCACAGGGCCAGCAGGAGGCAGGCCAGGGAGCCCTGTGACTTCATCTCTGCCTCGCTCCTCTCCCTCCTATCTTCTTCCGACCCGAGTTTTCTTCTCTTTGCCCTTCCTCTACCCCCGTATCTGCGTGTGCCCTCCTTTGTGTTCTTCCTCCTGACTTACTCCCCGTTCCTCTAAGTCCGCAGCCTTCTCTCTCCTTTCCCAGACTCCCCTGCCTTCCCAAAGTCCTCCTCCTTGCTGCTACTCCTTATACTGTGGCCTGGGAGAAGGTGACGGGGCTGGGGAGCCCAGAGTCCCTCCCTCATGACTCAGGGCCAGCCACCGATAGGGTAATGAGCTGTAATTGTGAGTCTGAGAGTCTGTGTTGAAACAGAGAGGGAGCCCGAGCATCAGGGAGGAAGAAATTGGATGAGGCAGGTGCAAAGGTGTTCTGATTTCCCAACCCCAGGAATTTGGGGCGCAGGGTGGGGATGGGGACATTTGAGGAGATAGGTGGTTGATGTCTCCTAGGGGTGGTAGGTGGAGGGGACTCAAGAGAAAGGAACCACAGGCAGGACCCAACCAGGAGGCAGGTGTAGGGAACCCGATGGGGCGAGACACACCCAAGGTGTAACCCAGCCTGGATCAGGGGCACCGGGATGAGAGGCAGCTGCTTTCTTGGCCTTGCTCTCTCAGTTTTGGTGGCCTTTTTCTCTCCCATCTCTCTTCCCTCCCATGCTGCCACCTAAAGGTGACTGTCCTCACACTCTTCCATGCTTTCCACTCCACCGAGGCTCTGGGAGTTGTGAGACTGCCCTCAGTGGGGACCCCAGGTATAGAGGTAGGAAGTAGCCAGAGTGGTCATCAGGGCGTCTCAGCACTCGGGCTGCTCTTGGCTGAGAAAGCTGGGTGTGGAGCAGGGAACTGGGCGGGCCAGCCACCCCCGGGATGAGTGGGAGGGAGCAGCTGACCCAGGCACCCATCCTGTTTACCTGGCCCACAGGGGCACGTGTGTGAGCTCAGAGCCTCCTGAGAGGACTGGGACTACCCCACCCCCAGTCTCCCCAGGACCTGGTGGCAGGGGAGGAGGGGACAGCACAAGCCCCCCACCCTGTACCCTCCCAGGGCCCTCTGTCAGCAGCATGGCCCTCTCCCTGTCCCAGCTCAGGACACACAGCTCAGTCATCTAACCCATATCACCCCTGTCCAGCACCCGTCCACTTCTCTGCTCCCAGGGCCTTGGGGCCTCCCACTTGTCGCCAGCCTTGTATCACCGGAACTCATCACCGACTTAGGAGGGGCTGGTTTCCATCCGCCTTTCTCAATGTCTTCCAGTCAGTCTCTCTCCACCCCAGCACCCGCACCCCAGCTTGTACTATCCCCCACTTCTCACCGCGTAAACACAATCCCTGTCTGTCCTGGGCGCCTCCCACCTCCTTGTTATTCTACCTTCCTTTAATGAGAGTGATAATGGTGGTAGTGGTAATCATCACCGTAATTGTCACTGCGGCTCCAGTCTATCCATGGCTCTGGGTGCCAGTGCCGGACTAAACACTTTAAGGCTCACACAGCCCTGAGAGATAGTCTTAGAATTACCCCATTTAGAGACAGAGAATTTGGGGCTCAGAGGGGAATGGTGGTGTGTGGTAGAGCCAAAGCCAAGCCCAGGCCTGCCCTACTTCTAAACTCTGCTCCCAGCACGTTCTGTCATCCTCTGTCTCAGACCTCCCACTGCTTGTCAAGCCTTCATTCTTCTCTGGATGGAATTGGTGGTGGTTTTGCCCTGGGGCCTAATGGAAGGCTGGGGACAGGGGCCAGGAGTAAATCTGAGGCCTCTGGATTGCTGATGGACACCTCAGCCCCTGAGCCAGCTGCTTCCGCGTCCAAGGACAGGACCACGGGGCTGGGGGTAGAACGCTCCCTGCCTCAGAGACTCCTTCCCACACTTCCCTCATGGGCCACCGCCTTCACCGTGGTGTATATCTGCCTCCTGACCCATCTCTGTTATTAATATTTTTCTTTAAGCCAGCTTACTTTCTTAAGTATATTTTACGTTGCTACTGTAAACAGAAAGCCATGATCACTTGTCCACAAATAGAAAGTAACAGAAAACATAGTGAGAAGTACACAGCGGTGTTACACGAGAGCTGGCCGTGGCTCCTGTGTTAAAAAAGGAGATTGGCAAGTATGAGGGAGGTAGTCAAGGCACAGGAGCACAGAACTTGAGTCTTCCTCTCTAACACAAACAGAAAGCTTGAGGGAAAATTGAGAAAAGGGCAGGGCTCTCACTGAGTAATTCAGGCTTACTCAAAGCCATGTTCCTGAACCAGCTGGATTCTCCCCCGTGCTCCCATGTTCTGCCTTCTGGGGGAAACTGCCCTCAGACATCTCCGGACCCGAGAGGTCACCTCTTGCGGTCTGCAGGCATATTTATGAAATGCCTATTGTGAACCAAATAGAAGGCTAAGTGCTTCCATATGCATGATCTCATTTAATCCTTACAACAACCTCGGGGCAGGGGGAGTAGATATTCCCATTTTGCAGGTGAGGTAACTAAGGCCCAGGGCTGGTCAATACACATATAAGAGGTATTTTGAAAATATGGTGGTAAAATGGTGGTGTCCGAATATGACCCAGGTCTGTCTGACTCCAACCAGCTTTTCCTACCTCATCCCCATGGCTCCTTTGTGCCTGTACCTAATGGCATCCACAAATCTGACCTGCGTGACCTCACATCCAAGACCCTCTGATTTCAGCATTCCTAAGTCACTAATTCATTCATTCTGCTAAGTATTTATTGAGTACCTTCTGTGTGTCACACCCTGTTCTAGGCACAGGGGATACAGCGTGGGAGATCATCTAAATCTCTCCCCTTAGGGAGCTCACATTCACTGTGAGGATGTTGGACAATTAACATAGCAGGTGGTGAGCACTAATGAAAAATACAGTGAGTATTTTAAATCAGGCAATCAGGAAAGGCTCTTTGAGATGTGACTTATGAATTGACACCCAAAGGAAGCAGGAGAGTGAGCCATAAGGATGTCTGGGGATAGAGTATCCCAAGCAGAGGGACAGCAGTGCAAAGGCCCTGGGGCAGGGAACTACTTACTCTATTTGAGGACCACTGACTGGAGCAGGGGGGGAAATGGGAAGTGTTGAAGTCAAAGAGAAACGGGCCCAGATAGGAGGATTTGGGGCCATTGTGAGGACTCGGACTCTTACTCCGAATGAGGTAGAAAGAGTGGTGGGTTTTGATGGAGGAGGGCTGTTGTCTGACTCAGTGTTAACAGGGTCCCTCTGAGGAACAGACTGGGGGCAAGGGGCAGGAGGTGGGTACAGAGACCAGGGAGGAGGGTTCAGTGGGGGAGGACAGAGGCTGGACTCGAGCAGAGAAAGGAGATGAGGCTTTGGGTCTGGGTGCTGTCTCTGCTCCCCTCCATGGTGTCCTGAGCTTCCAGCTGGCATCTGCTGATCCACCTGTGCGCAGTACCTGTCCTGGAGCCCAGCTTCAAATCCTGATTCCTCCCGTTACTAGCTGTGATCTTAACCTGTGCAGCAGTTTCCTTGACTGTCAGAGGCAGGAATGCGAGGGTGAAGGGAGGGAGTCCTGGCGGGGTGCTCAGAATGGTGTCTGGCACACTCCTGTGCACGCGCTCTGTATTCTTGCTAGTGGTGGACATGTTGGGATTGTTGGAGTGGTTTTTTGCAGTTTAATTATGAGACACATACACAGGCATGCACGTACCTCCTGAAGGCAGAAACTTAATTTTAAAGAGGACTTATTTTGAAGTAGCTCCTTCTCACTCCCCCAAGGGTCTCAGGGAGGCAGGCCAGCAGCAGAGACCAGCAGCAGGGACCAGCAGCAGGGAAGTGCTCGTGACTAGGAGGAGCCGGGGCCATCACCACTCACTAGCTGGGCGTCCTCAGTCTGGGAGGGGGACCGTCATGGTGCCTGCCTCACGGGGAGCTTGGGCAGGTGGAATGAATCATGTCTGAAAGTACTCGGCACAGACGTAGTCAGCCGCAATAAAAGAGGGCTGTGAGGGTCCCGCCCCAACTCCCCTCCCTGTTCTTCCACTTCTGCACAAACCGGCCCCTCCTCTCCTCACCCCTAGCCTGCCTCTGCCTGTCTGTCTCAGGTGCCCGCTTCCTGCTCCCACTTACTCCATGCCAAAGGGGAAACCAAGTCCGCACAAGGCAGCAGACTCCCCCCTGTTAGCTGCCGGCCATCTGTGCCTGGCCTCGACCTCTCCTCTTGAACGTGTTAGTCTAGGGGGTAAATGGACGTTAAATGAGTAAATACCTAATTACACATCGTCAGAAGTGCCATGAATAAAAAGATCAGTGTGCCAGGCCAGAGAGTAGCAAAGGCGGCCCTCTGTTCAGGTGGTGTGGTCAAGGTTAAGATCACAACTAGAAAGGGGAGAAGTCAGGATTTGAAGCTCAGCTCCAGGACAGGTACTGTCAACACCAGCAGGGTCAGGAGGCGCCAGCGCAGGGCACAAGAGGGACATGGGGGAATATTCCTGGCAGAGGGAGGGACACACCGGACCTCAAGGCAGAAGTGATCCATGCCTCTTTTACACTTGAAAACTGGCAAATAGGTGATTGCCATTTACTTTGAAACACATCAAAAATGTATTGATGCGTGGTTAGATGTATAGATATGTGACAGACGGATGTGTGATAAAGCAAGGAGAGTAAAATGTTCATGGTAGACTATGAGTGGTGGCTACATAGGTATTCACTATGAAACTCATCTTTATGATGCGTTTGCAGCATTTTCAAATTAAAATATCATAAGGGAAGGAAAGGACCACAGGTCATAAAAATGATGATAGTCTACAAATCAGGAAAAAGGCAGTGACCATGAAGTGGCGGGGACGTCACCTTTATTGTACACACACAGCGTCCCCCCCCCCAGACCCTTCCTGGTGGCATCTAGTTCTTACTGATGCATTGCTTCGTATTTGTTTTCATATTCTGTTTATGTGCCTTCTATCCACAGGGAGCCTGTAAATTCCCCAAGGGCAATTTTTGGTCTTTTATTTTTGGTCCCACAACTGATGGAATTTTGGTGCTGGAAGTCGTGTTTGTTGTCCCTTCTCTGCAGACACAACCCCCCCCCCAAATATAGAAGGAAATTGTGGCCCCCAGAAGGGAAGGGAGCTGCCCACAGGTACATGGTCCTACTAGGAAGGCACATCTCCCCGCACCCAGGCCAGTACAAGGCAAACCTTCTAGAGACTTTTTAGGCAACTGTGAAAGGTCAGGTTCTGGCAGTGGACTGCCAGGACCCTGACCCCTCTAAGCCTGTTTCCCCATCCATACAATGGGGATCACAAGAGGACTTCAAGCCTTTGGGTTGTGGGAGGCTTAAATGGTTTTAGCTCTTCACACAGTCCTGGAAGCTAGCTAGTGCTTAGTGAACAGTCTCAGCTATCACACATCTGAAAACCAGGCCTTCTGTGTCCCCATTCTTGTCGTTGTAAAGAGGCCCGCCCTCCTGTCACCAGGGTGCCTTCCTCCTGAGCCTTTGGTGCTTCTCCCGTGCAAGGACCTCCCACACGCATCCCTTTCCTCTCCTCTCTGCACGGTTCCCCACTACTTGATGCCAAACAGGAAAAGACTGTATTTTCAGAGTATGTTTTGTAGCTCTTAAGTCACTTGTCCTCCTCTTCCTGACTATGTGACCTTGGTCATGTTTCTTAACCTGCGGGAACCTCCATGTGCTTCTCTGTAAAAGGGGCAATAACAGAACCTCCTACTTAACCAGGGGATTGGGAGGATTCAGTGATGTCATGCATAGAAAGCACCCAGCAGGGAGCCCAGCATTGCACAATAAACACAAGTTACCATTGTTATTCCTTTCGTGCCACACCCCCCCCCAACAAGGATGCTACCCCCTTGGGCTCCACCTAGGTTCCGGCCATTCTCTTCGCTAGTGCTTCGCCCCCACTGCTGGCCTAAGGTGGCCTTCTCTGCACAGATGCTCCCTTAGTGCCAAGCACGCATGGATTTTGACCGCTAGCGAAGCCTGGCTTGTCCCTGTGAACACCCTCTTACATCTGACCTGCCTGAAGTCTCCAGCTCAGCACCCCTGTGCATCAGCATCCAGCTCCTTCCGCAAAATAGCAAGGAAAGAGTAGCCTCCCCCCATCCACCCCTCCTCGGGGAGCACAGGGGACCATGATGAGAGTATAACGTGTCATATTTATTCACAAATCCCAGTACAGCCCCCTTCTAGGACTTAGGAAATCTGCCCACCCCCACCCCCACCCCCCCAACCCCAGCTCCTCCGGGTCATTTCAGCTAGTATGATAACAGGAATGGCTGTCTGCTGAGTGAGGCCAGTGCGTCAGTTTAGGGAATGATGTTGGCGACGCTCTGGAAGAGAGGAGAGAGGGAATGAATGCAGGAAACACAGCCCTGAGGGGACCCAGACCTCTGCCCTCACGTCCGCGAGAGAAATGAGGGGGACATCGACATGAGCTTCTCAGACCTAGAAATTGCTTATATTCTGCGGAATGTCTTAGGAGAGTGTCAGGGGCCTGTGGAGGAGCCAAGAAGCCTTGTCTGTTTTGCCTCCAAGGGTCCCCTGGCAACCCCCTAGCCCAGGAATAAACAAGGCTGTGCCTTTGGGTTCAGGGCACAGTCCACTGAGCTGTTCCACACCGTCGTCCTCTGCCATATGCTACATGCAAAGAGATAAATGCAAAACTAGGACTTTGCTTTGGGCCCAGAGTAGGGACCAGGGTTCCCCAGGAGGCTTTCTACTGCAGGGTCCTGTGAGCCAGAAGAAGCCCAGAGCCTCAGGTTCCTACCCCAGCCTACTGCTGTAAGGCAGCCGAGGGCCTCATAGTGGGTTGAGGTAGGGAGAGACTCGGTGAGGGGTGGGGTGGGGGGGGGAGATGATGAGACGTGGCGGGCACACAGAGGGATGGGTGCAGCAGCGCCTCCCTCCCTGGCCCCTGGGGGTCTGTTCGCCAGCTTGCATCTGCCTCAGCAGGGACGGGAAGCAGGCAGAAGAGGAAAGCAGGGTGTCCGGGACAAAGAACGGGGAAGGCCAGAGCTGGGAAACAGGTTGGAGGGTTTCTGCAAGGCCAAGAGTCTCTCCCCAACGAAGTTGTCCATGAACACGCAGAGGGAAGGGAGTGTGAGACCATCTCCAGAGACAAGAAGCAGAAAGTTAAAACCTCCTGGGCACTCACCTTCCACAGAGCTGGAAAGTTGATGAAGGGCTTGTTGACCGAAGCCTGGAATTCAAGAACGAGAGGGTTGGTCACCCTCATCCATCCCCCCATCCTAGGAGGGCTCCCCTCCCCCCACCGAGTCCTGGCTGTGCTTGGGAGACTTACTCCAGATGTTGCTGTTGTGGTTGCGGCCCCTCCGTGCTGGCCGGTGGAAACGCCTGGATGAGCGCCCTGCGGAAGAAGCCCAGACTGTCATTATAACCCCGCCCCAGCCCTTGAGGCTCTCTTTCCCCTCTTAAATCCCTTGAGGGTTCCTCTTCCCTGGTGACCTGCCATCCTCTAGGGTGACTGGGGCCAGGGTGGAGGCAGAGGCTAACCCTCTACCCCCTCATTATGCAGAAAGAAACCCAAAGCCCATGTCGCTGTGGGAATTCTGTGAGATGGAAAGAAAATCCTGGAAGGATGTCTGCCCCTACTGACTAATCTTCCCCCAATTCCCTTTTATGTCAGTGAATGAAATGCCCTCAGTCGCTGAGAAGGGCCTGACTGGAAACTGGAAAGGGAACCCAGGGGACCCACGCAAATCCTAGGACCATAGTTTAACCTCACCCCCGACCTCAGCTCTACCCTTCTGTATGCCCTCTGGCCTGGTCCCTAACATCGGTTGATCCCTGTCCTCGTTTTACACCCAGATACTCAGCCATGCCTCTGCTGCTGCTGTGGCCAGCTCTGAATCCCATAACAAACCTCCCCCTCCTGACCCCTTCCCAGTGAAGACTGCCCACTCCTCTACTGGGCACACTTTCTATGGAGTCCCTGCCTCCCCACTCACCCATCCCTGGGTCCCTGCCTGCAGCCCATGTGGCTATCAGCTTCCAGGTCTGGGCTGGTCTTCAAGATGGTGTCCCAAAGACTCCTCATTGAGATTGGAGAGTGGGGACTGAGGCAGGCAGAGGTCAGCCTTCTCCTATTCCCCAAGCCCCCAGCCTGGTCCGCTGTGACCCTTGCTCCCCGCTGGCCTCCAGTATTTGTTCCCTTTACAGAAATGTTTCCTCTACAGAAATCCTCCAGGAGACCTACCCCCGAAGGGGCAGTATAGGGGAAGAGAAAGAACCCTGACCTATGATTCGCCAGACCTGCGCACTAGCCACCTGACCTTGGCAAATCCCCTTAAAACCTCACTGAGCTTCTGTCTCCTTATCTGAGAATCAGGGAGTCAGCCTCCTCACCCTGACTACCTCAGAGGCTTGTTATGAAAATTAAAACAAACAGGGCTTATCTCCCAGAGCCATTCCTCATGCTTACTCTGATGCTCTGGATTTTCTCAACACTCACTCTGTTTGTACTGCGCAAGATCTTGACTCAGTAATCGTTTCCTGTTCCCCAGGAGAGGCTTCATGTTCCTCTCTTTACACCTCCTTAACTAGGAGGGCAGCTCCCTGAAGTGTGAAGGTTCTCGCTGTCTGATCTAGAGCTTTGCGGACGAGATGGTTTGATCCATCTGACCGGCTGAGCACCAGCTCCTTTGTGAGGAGATGGAGAGGAAAGACGAGAATGTGGTCATAGAGCTCCCCAAGCTTCTTTCACGGAATGAAGCCTACATGGACAACCCAAATGTCCCAGGGGCTTAACCTCTCCCTCCCCCAGCCCCTTCTCCCCATTTTCCCACCTCTGTTCACCTACATTCAGCAGCTGGTTGGCCTCCTTGCCGGCTTGGTTGACCCCATTATGAACATTCTGCTGCAACCTGTCCACCTCCTTCCCGGCCTGGCCAGCAGCATGGTGGACACCTTGGCCAAGTTTCTCCGCTTCCTTTCCAGCCTGGCCAGCAGCGTGGTTGACCCCTTGGCCAAACTTCTCTGCCTCCTTCCCGGCCTGGTTGACCCCATCGTGGACCCCTTGGACCACCTTGTCTGCCTCCTTTCCAGCCTGTTCAACGGCATGGTGAACTCCCTGGCCAACGTGTTCCACCTCCTTCCCAGCCTGGTTGACCCCAGGATGGATCCCCTGGACTATTTTGTCTCCCTCTGCCCCAGCCTGCCCTGCAGCATAATTAACATCATGGCCAAACTTTTCCACCTCCTTCCCAGCCTGGTTAACCGCATGGTGGACCCCTTGGACTATTTTGTCTCCCTCCTTCCCAGCCTGCCCAGCAGCATGGTGGATCCCCTGGCCAAATTTCTCCACCTCTTTCCCAGCTTGGTTAACCCCATGATGGACCCCTTGGATTATTTTTTCTCCCTCTTTTCCAACCTGCCCACCAGCATGGTGGATCCCCTGACCAAACTTCTCTGCCTCCTTCCCAGCCTGGTTCACCCCATGATGGACCCCCTGACCAAACTTCTCTGCCTCCTTCCCAGCCTGGTTCACCCCATGATGGACCCCCTGACCAAATTTCTCTGCCTCATTCCCAGCCTGCCCAGCAGCATGGTGGACCCCTTGGCCAAACCTCCCTGCCTCACTTCCCGCCTGGTTCACCCCATGATGGACCCCCTGACCAAACTTCTCTGCCTCCTTCCCAGCCTGGTTCACCCCATGATGGATCCCATGGCCAAACTTCTCTGCCTCGTTCCCAGCCTGGTTCACCCCATGATGGATCCCATGGCCAAACTTCTCTGCCTCCTTCCCAGCCTGGTTCACCCCATGATGGATCCCATGGCCAAACTTCTCTGCCTCCTTCCCAGCCTGGTTCACCCCATGATGGGACCCCCTGGCCAAATCTCCCTGCCTCACTTCCCGCCTGGTTCACCCCATGATGGATCCCCTGACCAAACTTCTCTGCCCCATTCACAGCCTGCCCAGCAGCATGGTGGACCCCCTGGCCAAACCTCCCTGCTTCACTTCCCGCCTGGTTCACCCCATGATGGACCCCCTGAATCACTTTGTCTGCCTCCTTCCCAACCTGTCCAGCAGCGTGGTTGACCCCATGGGCAAACTTCTCTGCCTCCTTTCCTGCTTGTCCGACGCCATTGTTGATCCCATGGGCTACCTTGTCCAAGCCGTTGTTGAGCCCCTGGACGCCTTTGTCCAGTTCCTTGCCGGCCTGGCTCCCCATGTGGCTAAGTCCATTAAAAACTTTCTCCACTTCCCTTCCAGCGTGAGTGATTCCATTATTGATGCCTTCCAGGGCCTTGCCCACCTCTCTCTCTGCATTGCTCAGCCCTCGGTTGATTCCTTCAATGACCTTCTCAATGGGGTCATCATTGGCTGCCCATCCAGGAAGGGCCCCCAGTAGCAGTAGGAGGGAGCAGGAGCTGACCAAACTGGCAAGGTGCATGTTGTTGGCAGGGTAGGGAGGATGCAGAGAGGTGCAAGGGAAGCAAAGCTGCTATTTATACTCTACCTCCCTCTCATCTCCACCCCTCATGACTCAATTACCCCTGTGAGGCACTGACTTGGTCCCCAGTCAGGGAGGTATTTCCCAGGGAGCTTTGAGTTGAGCAACGAAGAGGAGGAGGAAGTGAAGGTGAGTCATGAATGGAGAACACTCACGTGGCATCTCTGCTCCTTGCCCAGCTCAGGCCCCTCCACCCCAAAGCCCAGATGTCTGCCCTTCCAATCACCTCCTCTTTTCATTCCTCACCCACTATCCAGGCCTCCTCTCTCCCAACCCCACCTTCAATCACCCCCATCTCCAGGACCCAGGCCTGCTTCTTCACTCCTCTCAGGGGATCGAAGGATCCAGTTTCCCCATCAGCAAGAGTCTGGAAAGATGGGGGGGGGTGCTCAGTCAGGGGAGGAAGAGCACTCCTGGGGAGTTGAGGGCATCATCAGACCTTGCTCTTTCTGTTCTCATTGACTCCCCGCTATGCTTACCACATCCCAGCCCCACAGGTCTTCTTCTCCTTGGTTCTCAGACACACCAGGCTCATTCCTGCCTCATGGTCTTTGCACATGCTATGTGCATGGAAGGTAGAACTCACATCTTTACATTGTGGGTTCTTTCTTATTCTGTTCTTGGCTCAAATGTCACCTCAGAAAAACCCTTCCCTGGCCATCCCTCAGTTACACTGGGTGATATCATCCTTTTGTTTTTACAAGCACTTACCACAATCCGAAATTATCTTTTATACTGTGTGCCTCATCTATCGGATTGTAAACTTCCAGAGGACAGGGCTTTTGTGTTGGTCACTGCTATATCCCCAATTTTTAGAACATAGCCTGGGGTTCAGTAAATATTTATATATTGAACAAATGGATGGATTAAAAGAAGCACTCCCAAAAGGCATGCGATGTAAGTGCCCATAGTATGATTGCTAAGGGAAGCCCAGAGAAGACCAGTCAAGCCTCAGCCTGAGTCTCAGAGGGTGCTGGAGAGAAGAGTGCCTGGGTCCCCAGAGAAGCCTGGGGCTCCTTAGGGAGGCTTATAGATTTTGGAGCTGGGACACATTCTCATAACAGAACCTTGGCCTCCCGCTTCCCAGCCCTTGGGCGAGGGCAGAGGACCAATTGCCATGAGCTAGGACAGGACGCAGTGTCTCCTGAAAAGCCGGTTGAGGCAGCCACGGGGAGGGGCTGAAGACCTGCAGCAGCAGGAGACTGTCAGCCAGAACCTGGGCTGGAGGCCAGGGGCTCATCCTTCCCTCCTCCCCCTGGGGCCTCCTCAGTCCCAACCTAAAGCCCCAAGCATTGACATGGTGGCACGGGTTGGAGGGGAACAGCTGAGAGTCTACCCTGGGCATGAAGAGGGTCATCAGAAGGAAGGGCAGGTGGTGGCTGGGAGGTCTGTGGCAGCATAGCCATCTGGGGCTAGCTTAGAGGAAGGCCAAGACCAGAAGGGCAAGAGCCAGTGGGTGGGTAAGTTGGGTGCAGGGGTGAAAGATATTTGGGTTTTGGTGCCAAGGGGAGAGACAGAGAGGGGGTGGAGGTGGGATTGCGGGCAGGCAGGCTGGTGGGAAGGAATGTGTAGGGTGTGAGCTGGTGGGGTGGCAGAGTTATGTGTGTGGGCGCCTGGGTTGGGTGAGAATCTGCACGTGGTTTCAGGCTTTGCTCAAATAAGGGTGACCAGGCCCACTCCCCTCGGAGGACCCACGCTTCCACCCTGGGTCCTGGACACCCAGGCCCAGAGACCCAGGAGCTTCTGCCATTTCTAGGCACTGCCTATAGAGGGTGACTAATCAGGCCATCTCAACGAGCTTGAGCTCATTAAATCTGTTTCCCAGTTTCACGCTCCAGGGACAAAGCCAGATCCCTGGGCAACCTCAGGCGTGGCTCTTCTGCCCTTGTCCAGTGCCTAAATGAGGGAGTTTCCCATGCCAGGAAATTGCAGGGTGGGGGGGTGGGCGGTGAGCTGCAGAATCCCAGTCCACCCTGAGATGGAGAGGTGGGGTTTCTCCTTTTGAAATGTACTCCCATCTTCTCTTTCCACCCCTCTCTCTGCCCATCCCACCATCTTCCATCAGCCCCAATCCCTCCTGGTCCCATTCCCATTTGCCACTAATTGATTCAGAACTTTGGCATCTGTCCCCATAAGAGATTGGCCTGGAGTTGTCCCTTCTTTGCTGCCCTCCGCTGGTTTGGGGAATATGAACCTGCTGCTTTGCCAGAGCAAGTGGAGGAGGTTTCCATGGCCCATTGTCACAGCCCTCCCGCAGAGCACTGCAGAGCACACCCAGGAAAAGTGCAGGCGGGTCTGTGCGGCCCTGGGGCCTCGGGGCCTCAGAGCACGTGCCATGCCCAGAGCCTCACCTTGCAGAGCTGCCACCTGACTTCCCTACTCTGGTTGGGATCTGCACCAGTTCCCACTGGCTGGCAGACATTTGTTCCAATGCTCTTTGGCAAATCCTGCCGATAAAGTCATCTGGATCTGAATCAACCTTGGGGAGGAGAGATCGTAGCTCCAGTTCTTCTCTTGTTATTTGCCTGCTGAGATTTGCCATTTCTGTTTGAAGCAGGATTGAGCCTTTATATTTTATAAGAAAAATTTTAATTGCATCTAGTTTCTCATATCTATTATTGTAAAGTTGTACAAAATTGACCCCTTTTCAGTCGTGGTTTTATTTGTGTGATCTTCCACACCCTGCCTCCACCCAATCTCCATCACATGTGTTAAATTTGTCCCCTTTGTTTAATTAAGACCTGCATTTTGGCCTTGGGTCATTGAAATTCCCCATCTGTACACTGGATTTATTTTCATTTCCACCTCCCTGGACCATCCAAGGAGGAGAGCCTTGCCCTCACCCTGTCCCATTGCAGGTGCTTGGCGAACTGAGTTCCCGTGAAGACTCAGGGAAGGAGGAGGTTATGTCATTCTGCCCCTTCTTGCTTCCACACCTCTGTCTGGGATGATGACTCCTTCCTAGCCCAAACCCCTACACCCCTTAAATCTTGGTCACAGCTGTGTCAGCCAGCCCTGCAGGTGAAGGCGCCTATCTGTGAATCAGAGGTGTGCAAATGAGCGCCCACCCCCAGTGCGTTAGAGGAAAGAGCCACCTGCCCTATTCTTCCCCAGAAGCTGCTTTGTGCCAGGCGGAGTTCTAGGTGGCGGTGGAGGCCCCATGGTGAACAACAGGACACAGTGAACAAGTAAATCAGTAACTAGATTATGACAAAGCTATGTGAAAAGCCCTGAGGAGAAGAATGGGGTGCAGTGAGGGGATCTGGCTTAGAGGTCACTTAAAGATTGGGGGTCAGAAGGAATGGGAGGCAGTGATATTTACATATGCATTCTGGCACCCGCAGGTGCCAAACCTTCTAACCAATGGGATACAAAAGCGAAGTTAGACCAGCAGTCTGCCCTCCGAGAGTGTACAGTCTGTTGGGCAGAAAACTGGCAAGAAAATGTATAAACAGGACGATTTTGAGAGAGAGACATAGGCTATGAGGAAAACAAAAAATATAGAGAGGGTAGCTGTGGAGTATCTGGAGCATCTCTCCCAGCAAGCAAAGTCAGAGGAGGCTTCTGGAAGATGAGCGGGTTGAGAGGGTGACGGCTATGGTGACTGAGGGAGGAGAGAACTTTACATGGGGATTTAGAAGGGCCGCTTTTAAAGGGCTGCACCTGAGGGAAACCAGGAGTCCTGAGCAAGGACTGGGCAGGGCTTTCCAGGCAAGAGAAAACAGCTAGGGTAGATAACTATCAAGAGGAGGGTCAAGGAGCAACACAGAGCCAGGGAGAAGGAAGGCAAGGGGGAGAGAAAAGGGCTTTGAAGCCCAGTGTGAAAAGCTGGATTCTATGCTGGACGCCGGGGGTGGCCTGGGGACCGTGGGGCTTGACATGCGCTCATCACGCGCTTCGCCTCCGCCTCTGTGACGTCATTGGGCACTGTGACGTAACGGCGAGAAGCTTTTGCCCCACTCGCCCGGGCGCCCCCGCACTGCAGTAACATCGCGGTGGTCCCCAGGCGCCTAGGTCATGAAACCTTAGACCATGTCGAAACGTGACATCGTCCTTACCAATGTCACCGTTGTCCAGCTGCTGCGACAGCCATGCCGGGGTGAGGGAGGCAACGGGGCGACCTCAGGGAAGGGGAGACAGGGCAGTCGGGAGCCCCTGCGGCGCTCGTGCCCACCTCGCTGTGTGCAGGAGGGAGGGGGCAGGAGGCCGGCTGCGGCGTCCCTTCCCTCCCGCTCTCCTGCCCCACCCTCCCTATCCCTGCCCTGCCAGTGGAGTGGTTTCTATAGCGATGGTGGCGGGCCAGGAAGAGGGTCCCCACCTGCCTCGGCGCCGCTAGCAAGCGGTGGAAGGGTGGAATCGGGGCCGGAGCCGAGCCTCCCTGCGCGCGTTTCTGGGGATGAACGCTCCGGTCGCCCAGCGCCAAAGGGCCGCTTGGGGGTTGGTGGGCTTTGTCCTCTTGGGCGCTAGCAACCTGCCGGGGCCGCGCCAAGCACTTTCCACGCGTGCGCGCACTGAAGCCTCACAACCCCCCGGGGAGGCCAATGTGTTTACTGTCGCCACTCACGGAGCGGCCATAGAGGTAAGAGGGCGCAAGTCGCCTCCCTAGGGCTCTCAGCACCGGAATAGCAAAGTTGACACTCGAGAGTCCTCTGCTTGGCCCCACTGGGCAGCCCTACCCATCCAGCCAGAGTTGCACGCACACACCAGCCGGATGAACCCAGGTCGGCCCGCAGGGCAACACGCGTTGCCTCGCTGCCTCCGCACTGGCGGGCGGGGCCGGGGTGGGCGGGACGCCAGGGTCAGGGCAGTGGGAGGGACCCCCCAAGAAACAGCGCCCGCCGGGACAGGTTCTCTGCTGCCGGCTTCGAACCTCCTCCCTGCTCAGCACTCGCTCTGTGACCTCGGGCCTCGATTTCCCCTCTATAAGGTGGTTTATAGCGCACGCCTTACAGCGCTCAGCGAGCTGGTGCACGCAAGTGCTCCGCACATTGCCTAGCCCGTGGCGGCGCCCAGGAAGTGCGAGCGTCATCCAATTAGGAGAGCGCGCACCCGTGTCCTTGTTTCACCTACCAGGTGACGCTTCATCACTGAAGCTCCTTCAGGCTCTTCCTTCCTAGTGCAGCAGCTTTCTTCCAGCCCAGGCACTCCACCCCTGGAGAGGAGGGGAGGAGAGGAAGCCTGGGGGAAGATGGGAGAGGAGAACCACCCGAATTTTCTTTTGAAAGGTCGAGAGGAGTGGGCTCAGATTCCCACTCAATCCCATGGACAGATCTTCCCCTTTAGTGATCGTGGAAGCAGAACCCCTAGGAATGCAAACATTCTAGGGTCACCAAAACCACAGGGTCATTGCCGCAAATAAACACTCATAATACCTTTAGGAACTGGTATTGCCATAGGAAACCCACAGCCCAGGTTCAGACCACATGGTCTGCAGCAGCCCCTAGAGGTCAGGGGGCCCCACAGGCCAGCTGGCCTGTGGCTTCCAGCCTACCTTCTCCCAGTGCCTTTGACTCTGGTGCCAAGAGCAAGGGCAACCTTCCTCCTCCAGCCCCACTCCAACCTCTTCTCGCTTCCTTTCCTCACACATACTCTTAGTAGCAATTTCCTCCCTCTGTTGACGCCAGCACCTACTGGGTGGTGAGATCTGAGTCCTCACAGTAGCCCCCAGGCAGAAGGTCAGATGTGGCCCCAGCAAACAGGCCAGAGAGGTCATTAACTTGCTCAAGACTACACAGCTGGCAGGTGGCTGGGCAGTGCATGAGAGTCAGGCCTGATTCCCAGCTGGAAACCTCTGCGGACCCGACTGCTGCCTCCACATCTGCCCTCCTCTCCTCCTCATCAGCAGCCAGGCTCACACACATCCGAGCACGGGGATTTTCAAAACACAGTATGGGAGTGGGGGTGTGTGCATTTGCAGAGGTGGACACTGCGTGGGTTTCTAGCCATTTCACCTCTATTTCCTACTCTGAGGATAAGAATCATCTGGAGTGCTTTTAGAACCAGGATTCCTGGGCCTCTGAGTCAGATTTCCCTGGGAAGAGGCCTACCCTGGGGTTCTTATCATAACAGCTTGTGCTGTGCTGAATTAGAGCAATTATCAGATGAGTTTGGGAAACGATCTTTGAAATACTCATGTAAGTGGACTCTTTCCTAGACACTCTCATAAGCATTACATCACCTCCCTTCATCATCAGAGTGACTCTCAGAAGTACCATCATCTTCCTTTTACAGAGGAGGAAACTGAGGCACAGACAATATCACCCCAAGTAATTGTTAAAAAGACATGTGCACTGAGTTAGACTCTCTGGGGAAGGGGCCCTGGCATTGGTATTTTTTTTTTTAAGATTTTATTTATTTGACAGACAGAGATCACAAGTAGGCAGAGAGGCAGGCAGAGAGAGAGAGAAGAGGAAGCAGGCTCCCTGCGGAGCAGACAGCCCGATGTGGGGCTCGATCCCAGGAACCTGGGACCATGACCTGAGCCAAAGGCAGAAGCTTTAACCCACTGAGCCACCCAGGCGCCCCTGGCATTGGTATTTTAAAGCAAGCCCACCCCCTGCTCATTGTGTAGATCAGGTATTTGGGAAAACAGCTAGATGGTTAGCCGCCAGGGGCCAAGAGCCAGCAATGGGTTCTGGGTGGCCAAAATGGTTCATTCTCTCCCACCGTGATGGCGCAGCTCATTCCCCCCGTCCAACCCCCAACAGTGACCAGAGCACCACCCCCGCCGGAGCCCAAGGTTGAAGCCAAGCCAGAGCCCCAGCCTGAAGCCGAGCCAGAGCCCCAGCCTGAAGCCGAGCCAGAGCCCCAGCCTGAGCCAGAGCCTGAGCCAGTCAAGGAGGAACCCCCACCTCCTCAACCTAAGAAGGCTTCTGTGGTTCAGAAGCTGACAGTGGGCATCAATGGGTGAGTTGGCCCCGGCCTGAGCCATGCCTGAAGTCTTAGGGCCCAGTCTTTCCTCTGGTTGCTGCCTGGGACATCTCCCCATTTCTCACCGTCAGTGCCTGCCTTCTGCCCACCCTTAGGAAACACAGGGAAAAGGGCTCCACCCTCAGAGAGCTCACATTCCAGAGGGAAGACAGCAATGAAAGAAGGAACACGACAGTTCAGTGACGCATGTTGTGAACAGTGTGGAAGTCGGTTACATTGAGACTGGGGAGCGCAGCGGCAGCCAGCTCTGGGCTCAGTGCGCTAAGAAGTCGGTGTGTGGAGCAAGCAAAGGAGGAAGGGGAAGGGAGGTGGGAAGCTGGCAGGGGCCTGGCAGCCACGGTAAGCAGTCCGGATCTGGTTTTACTGATTGAGAGCCATAGAGGTATTCAGGCCAAGTGACATACCCTGACCTGAAGTTCTATAGAGGATCCATCCAGCTACAAGGTCAGGAATGCGAGGGAGCGATGGATGGCTAGGGAAGCAGGAAAAGCAGTTAAGAGCCTGGAGAGGACATCTGGGCAAGAGAGGACAGTGCCCACACTTTGCCTTCTTTCCCCAGACTGAGAAGTCCTGCCCAGCCCCCTAGAGCGCACCTCCTCTATTATCCCTTTCTCTCCCATCCCCTCCTCTGCCTGCCGGCGGTGAGGATTCTGAGCACAACCCCACCAGCCTTGTCCCTGAACAGATTCGGACGCATCGGTCGCCTGGTGCTCCGCGCCTGCATGGAGAAGGATGTGAAGGTGGTGGCGGTGAACGATCCGTTCATTGACCCGGAATATATGGTGAGCAGCGGGCAAGGCGGAGACCCGGGAAAGGTAGGACGGGGTGGGGAGGAGAGCTTCCCAGATGCCATGTGGAACCTTCACCAAGGTAGGGACTCCCCAGGGATGCTCACGCCTCCACCCTTGCCACCCAAGACTGGGAGCCGTCCTGTCCCCCGCAGGTGTACATGTTTAAATATGACTCCACCCATGGCCAGTACAAGGGGAGTGTGGAGTACAGGAATGGAAAGCTGGTGGTAGACAAGCAGGAGATCAGCGTCTTCCAGTGGTAAGCACAGCTGGATGGCGCCTGCCTGCGGCATATTAATGCCGGGGCCGTGGGGGGGCCTGGAGCGGGATTCCAACCTCTCAGGTGGGCTCCAAAACCCCCCAAAATGTGTGTGTGCATGCCTCTGGGTCCTGGGTCAGAGAGGGGTCTCAGAGAAGTCCCTGACCCCTAAAATGGTTAAAAAGCACTAATCTAGAAAGGTATCCCACTCTACTCAAAATACTTTTTATTTAACACACATCTACATGTTTCCTCACAGGCGTGTCAGCTCAGTAAGTATAACACTCAACTTCTGAGTCTCCTTCAACCCCCAAACCTAATCACCTCCCTCCCCAGGAAATGGCACGGCCATCTAGCCAACTCTTTCCACTCGGTTCCTACTCAGCAGCCACAGAGGTCTTTTACAAACGTCAAAGGACGGGAGGGCCCCAGCACTATGCGCTGCCCCACTGCCTTTTCTCATCATCCCAACCACTCCAGCTGTCCATGCTGTCTTTTTTTTTTTTTTTAAGATTTCATTTGTTTATTTGATAGACAGAGATTACAAATAGTCAGAGAGGCAGGCAGAGAGAGAGAGGAGGAAGCAGGTTCCCCGCTGATTAGAGAGCCCGATGCGGGGCTCCATCCCAGGACCCTGAGACCATGACCTGAGCCAAAGGCAGACCCTTTAACCCACTGAGCCACCCAGGCGCCCCCATACCCTTTCTACTGTGAATTAGCAGCCTCTGTGGGCCCCTCCACGGCATGAGATTTTCCCTTTGCTCTGGCTTCGTGCACGGGCCCTGGGATGCAGCCTCTCCCAGCCTCGGGGCTTGTACCTGCGGGCAGGAGAGCTTATGCTGGGGTGCTCAGCCCCTGGGTGTGGGAGTGGGAGGGTGGGTGGAGGCAGGGACTGGAGACTTGGTGCCCATGAGAAGCTGCCCGACCCAACTTTGAAATCTTAACACCAAACACAGTTCCAGCAGAGGAGTCACTGTCCAGCCATCCCGTGTCCTTTCCTTACTCGGCCTGGCACTGCTGCCACTCAGGGCACTCTCCCTGTCTTCCTGGTCCCCACACAGCTGTCCCCTCAAACAGCACCAGGTGCTGCCCTCTCTGGTGACTCCAGCAGCGTTTCCCATCTGCCCCGCTCAGCCCCTAGGCCATGTTCTCTGGGCACTTGGCACAAGCCAGGTTGCTTGCATGCTTTACTCCCACCTCACCCCTTCCTAGTTGGGTGACTTTGGGCAAGAGATTGAACTTGCCCTAGCCTGTTTCATAGGGCATCTGATGGGCATGATGATCACAGCCCGCAGAGCGGGAGCAGGGAGCACAGTTGGAGGTAAGAGGTGTGTGGGGACACCAGGAAGGGCATCTCTCCGCAAAGCCACAGCCTCATCGCCAGGAGGGCCCCCTCCTTGCTTCACGTCTCCATCACAGACACAGGCCGTGACTCTGGGTAGACTCTGTACTTCCTTAAGAATGAATGAACGCAATCTTCAAACCAGCCAGCCCTCTGGGCAGAAGGGCAGGGCCCAGGACAATCTAGACAAGGGGCTGGGGTCTTCTGGGGTGCCAGCTTCTCCCCTCCTCCCTGCCCTGGGGCTGGCTGGCTCTGAGAAATGCCAGGATTGGTACTTACTCCTCAGGTTACCAGGGTTCAAGGGGTCAATACAGGTAAGAGCACTTAGAACATGAGCACGCGGCAGGTGATCAGTAAACATGTAGAATGGTTAACAAAACCCACAAACGTTGATTGAAACCCGCCAGGCTGTGGCGTAGAGTGGTCTAGAGGACAAGACAGATGTTAACAAATCATCACAGAAGAAAACACCACTGTTGGGATAAGCCCTGTGAGGGGGAGAAACCAGTATACGGTTTCTTTATTCATCGCTTGCTGGCTAAAGCCAAGTAGAAAACGGCAACATCTAGTAGATGTTTAATGTTTCAAATACAAACATTTGATATCGAGTAGAAATGTGATCTTCTCAAACAGGAAACAAAATCTTTTTTTTTAAAGATTGATTTATTTGAGAGAGAGAAAGCAGGAGGTAGGGAGAAAGAAATCCAAGTAGACTCTAGGCTGAGAGGGAGCCCGACACAGGGTTCCATCCATGATCCTGAGATCCCGAGATCCCAACCAAGAATTGACCACCCAGGTGGCCCTCCTTTCCCTTTCTAATGTAAACCACTAGCCACTGCTGGCCCTGGGGCTGCCTCAGGCTTCAGTCCTCCCCCCCGGAGCTGCTCTCTGGGATGCAGTGTGTCTTCAGAGAGCTGCCCAGCCTCTGGCAGCGGGAGCCGTGTGGTAAGGAGGGGCAAGGAGGGCCGTGGGGAGGTTGCCAGGGCCAGGTATCAGAAGCAGCCAGCCGGCCTCACCTTCCTGGGGTGCATTCTGGGCAGCACGGGAGGAATGGGCCTGAGCTGGCTGGGAGCAGTCTGGATGGTTCCCCCGAAGGGTTGAGGCCTGAGTAAGGAAGGTGGCAGCTGGTCCCCAGGCACAGCAGGGATGGTCAACAAAACTGGCCTGCAAGGTGGAGTCAGTGATGGAAGGGGAGCCCAGCAGGGTGGACCACATCGGGACAGTGAGGATGTTGGGCTTGGGGGGAAGAGATGGTTGCAGGCCAGGCAGGAAGGTGTCCAGCACAGTGAAGACCTCTGGCACAGTGAAGGCCACAACTGCAAAGGCCAGGGCATGCAGAAAGAGACTGACTTAGGCACCGCCACCCCTCTACAGCATGCAGCCCCGAGACATTCCCTGGAAGTCCGTCGGGAACCCCTTTGTGGTGGAGTCCACAGGCATGTACCTGTCCTTAGAGGAAGCTTCAGTAAGTGGGGGACAGGTGCCCAGGGCTGGGCAGTGGGAGGGGGCGTGGAGGTGGTGCTCAAAGGGCCCCCCCTGACACCTGTGCTGCTCCTCTAGGACCACATCGACGCAGGTGCCACACGTGTGGTCATCTCTGCACCCTCACCCAATGCGCCCATATTTGTCATGGGGGTAAATGAGAAGGACTATGATCCTGGCTCCATGAAAGTTGTCAGGTAACAGGCAGCCAACATTCTCAAGAGTGTGGGTGGCACCCAGAAGACATGCCAGCCTCACCCTCTTCACCCCCACCCACAGTAGACCCCTGGGGCTGTCTTCACACCTCTCTTCCCAAAGCCTTAATGCCATCATGCTAACATTTTCCTGAAACTGGCTGTTATAACGGCAGGACTCCTGGAGAACATGCTTGGGGAGCCTCCCAAACCATACCTCTGGGGCACCCCCATTGACCCCTCTCATCCCTATCCTGACTTCCACAAAACCAGGCCCCTGTGCATCAGCCAGGAGGGAGGGGAGGGTGCAGGGCTGGCTCTGTGACTCCCCTCATGGTGCCCTCTCACACCCGCGCCCTTTCAGCAATGCCTCCTGCACCACCAACTGCCTGGCCCCCCTTGCCAAGGTCATCCATGAGCAATTCGGGATCGTGGAAGGGCTGATGGTAAGTTGGGGAGAGGGCCTGAGGCAGGAGGGTGGCAGAAAAACTCTACCTCTTCTTCCCAGTACTGCTTAGTGTGTGGGGTGAACAGGGAGAGATAGTTTTGGGAGGAAGTGGTGAAGTCTCTTAAAACGTTGGGCAACTTGGGATGCCTGGGTGGCTCAGTTGGTTAAGCAGCTGCCTTCGGCTCGGGTCATGATCCCAGCATCCTCGGATTGAGTCCCACATCGGGCTCCTTGCTTGGCAGGGAGCCTGCTTCTCCCTCTGCCTCCATCTACCAGTGCTTGCTCACTCTCTCTCTCTGACAAATAAATAAATAAAATCTTAAAAAAAAAAAAAAAAAACAAAAACAAAAAAAACACCGGGCAACTTGCAGACAAGGCTGGACCCTGGCCTGCACATGGCCCTCTTGTGGTCTGTAGGGATGGTCCCACCAGCCTCCACACCTGGGTCACCACCTCAGGCCTGAGAAAAAGAGGCAGGAAGGGCTCAACTTGGCTTTCTTCTTCCCCAAGACCACAGTTCATTCCTACACTGCCACCCAGAAGACGGTGGACGGGCCATCAAAGAAGTCCTGGCGAGATGGACGGGGTGCCCATCAGAACATCATCCCAGCCTCCACAGGGGCTGCCAAGGCTGTAGGCAAAGTCATCCCAGACCTCAAAGGGTATGAGGGCAGAAAGCTGCAACCAGGGGTGGGGGTACACCCCAGGAGGACTGGACTGGCTCCCAATCCCTGAAGCGTCTGTTGAGGGGAAAGTAGAGACGATGTGGGATGGATGGAAAGGTCCTGGGTTGACTCCCGTCTCTAATGTGGGATTCTCCAGGAAGCTGACAGGAATGGCATTCCGGGTGCCAACCCCAGATGTATCTGTTGTGGACCTGACTTGCCGCCTGGCCCAGCCTACCTCGTATGAGGCCATCAAAGACGCCATAAAAGCAGCAGCCAAGGGGCCTATGGTGGGCATCCTTGCCTACACTGAGGATGAGGTAGGGGCTGAGGAGGGGAACCCTGGGAGGAGCCCTCTGAGGAGAAAATGTGATTTTCCACTTGCCAAAGAGCTGCTACAATGTATCAAGACAGGGACTGTAGGGCTGGGAAGGTCTGCTCTTGCTGCCTCAGGGTCTTTGCACTTGCTGTTGCTTTGGACTGGGTAGCTTTTCTTCCAGGTGGCCACAGAGTCTGCCCTCACCTCCTCCAAGTCTCTATTTCAATCCCTGTCCTCAGTAAGATAGTCTCTTTCTGGCCCTTTCCCTTACCTGAAATTTCATTTCATAGTCACTGTTGGCCCTGCTAGCATGTGCACAAGAAAGCAGGGACTTTGGGACTCCATGGCTCCAGCCATCGTCCCAGGGTAGGGCACCCCAGCAGGTGCTCAATGTGAGCTTAGTGAACAAGACAGTGGCTCCTCTTTTTCAACACTTGTTCAGGGCAGGCCATGGCCAGGGGCCTTCCCTGTGAAGAAAGGATGTCACCGTGCATTTGCTGGCAGCCGTGCCATCCCTGTACCTCCACCTCTGGTGCTGTCTCAGCTTTAACTCCTACAGCTCCCCTCTCACACAGCCACCAGGATCTCTGGTTTTAAGGAAAGCAGATCACATCCTCCTGCTGCTGACAACTTTCCTCTGGGGCCTTACACCACATCACTAGGGCCAAACCCTCAGAGCCTCTGTGCTGTAGCTCCTTCCACCTCAGCCACTGTGGAGGGCCCGAGGTGATTAGATGCTCCTAGACATCCAGACCCAGCCTCCCCGTGTGCCCTCAGAGAGGGCCTCTATGCTGGCCCCCCATAACGGTGAAGGCCTGCATCACTGCCGGGAAGTGATGTGTACTGGTGCAGCAACAGGGGGTCTGTGGTCTTCGTCCTCTGGCTGCAGACAAAGTCCCTGCGTGCCTTCCTCTCACCATCCCCAGAACCTGGGCACAGCAGGGCTCCGCCAGATTTTGTAGGTGAAGGGATGGCCCATGTACCTAAGAGTCAGACCCTGGGCTCCTGGAAGGCCTTGCTCTGCGACCCACACTTATCTTTGAAATTCGGACGCCCAGGTCGTCTCCACCGACTTTGTGGGCAACACCCACTCGTCCATCTTCGATGCTAAGGCCGGCATCGCGCTCAACGACAACTTCGTGAAGCTAATTTCCTGGTGAGGGGAGAGGAATCCCGGGGCGTGGGGGGCGGACCAGGAGCGGTCGGGAGGGATGACCAACCCGGCTCCTCCCTCCCCAGGTACGACAACGAATACGGGTACAGCCACCGGGTGGTGGATCTCCTCCGCTATATGTTCAGCCGCAACAAGTGAAGCAGGATGGCCCTTCCTCCGCTTCCCCGGGTTCCGGACCCTGGAACCCTTACCTCCCGTTCCCGCTCTCGCCTCCCCGGGGGAAGGAGGGCGCCCCGCTGTAGAAATAAAAACGCAGTGTGTCACAGCCGCACCCCTGTCTCTGCGCCGGTCACTACGGGATCACGGCACGCCCGGCACTTAACCGCACTCCACCTGAGCCCGCCGGCCACCGCGCCCCACCTCCGAGCCTAGCTCAGCGCGGGCGCACTGGGGCTCCGCCCGCTCCGGGGGCCGGCCGCGGGCCGTGACGTCAGTGCGCCGGCGCCACTGGCCTCCGGCTCCCAGAAGGCCGCGCGGGTCGCGGCGGAGGCAGGTGGGCGGCGGGCCCAGGCTCGGGCGCCAGGCAGGCGGAGGCAGAGACCCGCGCTCCGGCGGGCCCGGGCGGCCGGCGCCATGACCCTGTTCCACTTCGGGAACTGCTTCGCCCTGGCGTACTTCCCCTACTTCATCACCTACAAGTGCAGCGGCCTGTGAGTGCGGGGCGTCCGCGGGCGGGAGGGCGCGGGCCCGGGCTAATCCTCACCGCCCGCTCCTGCAGGTCTGAGTACAACGCCTTCTGGAAGTGTGTGCAGGCCGGGGTCACCTACCTCTTCGTGCAGTTGTGCAAGGTGAGGACGCCTGGGTCCCCCCGAAAATACCCTGGAAGACGTGCTCCGGAAGGGGTGGGACTGGGGAGAGGTCCCCGAGCAACTTTTGTATAGCACCTTAGTAAAATGGAGAAAACTCAGTTGTGTGGTGGAGCGTTTTGTACTTTTAGGGAGCGCGAAGGAACCCCAGGGTCCACTCGGTGCTGCTAACACTGCTGGGGTAGCTAGCCCTGGCACCTGCATGCCTTACCCGATGGCCTGGGATCACCACAAAACCCAAACTTGAGACCCCTATCCTCTGTCTCCCCTGATCCTGTAATCTCGTCCCCCTTCTGGTGGTCTCTCTCCACAAGGGTCCCCTAAATCTCAGAGTCTTACCCTCCACATCCACACTGATTTCCTACGTATTCCACTTGGTTTATTCTCTTCCCCTGCAGTGATCTCTCTGTTTGCTGTCCTCAGATGCTGTTCCTGGCCACTTTTTTCCCCACCTGGGAAGGCGGCATCTATGACTTCATTGGGGTGAGTGGGGCAAGGGAGGGGGAGGGAGTGCAGGAGTGGGGCCCCCTGGCACCTGTGCTCACTCAAACCTCAATCTGACCCACAGGAGTTCATGAAGGCCAGCGTGGATGTGGCAGACCTGATAGGCCTAAACCTTGTCATGTCCCGGAATGCAGGCAAGGGGGAGTACAAGATCATGGTTGCTGCCCTGGGCTGGGCCACCGCCGAGCTCATTATGTCCCGGTGTGTGCAGCAGCCTGGAGCCCAGAATCCTGAGAAAAGACACCTGGGTTCTAGGGAGGTGCTGGAGGGCGGGGGCTCAGATTCTGAGTGCTGAGGGTGTTTGGATGCTGGAGAATCCTTCCCTTTGCCTTCCTCAGCTGCATCCCCCTCTGGGTTGGAGCCCGGGGCATTGAGTTTGATTGGAAGTATATCCAGATGAGCATTGACTCCAACATCAGTCTGGTACGAAGTCTCGCTCTCCCACACACCTCCTTGCCAGTGGCTGTGCCCTCCCTCGAGGCCTGGCCCTGACTTCCTGCCTCCCTGCAGGTCCATTATATCGTCGCATCTGCCCAGGTCTGGATGATAACACGCTATGACCTCTACCACACTTTTCGGCCCGCGGTACTCCTACTGATGTTCCTTAGCGTCTACAAGGCCTTTGTCATGGAGTGAGCTGCATGGGGTTTGAGGTTGGGTCCCAGTGGGGGTGGATTATCTGTTCTCCTCTCATGATGATGTTTCCCCACAGGACCTTCGTCCACCTCTGTTCCCTGGGCAGCTGGACAGCACTGCTGGCCCGGGCAGTAGTGACGGGGCTGCTGGCCCTCAGCACCCTGGCCCTCTATGTCGCCGTTGTCAACGTGCACTCCTAGGCTTGGTGCCCCAGGCATTCACATACCCTTTCTCTGCCTCCAGGTTTCAGTGAAGTAAACAGTATTTGGAACGTTGTTTCTGCCTTCATCTCTGTCTCTAGAATGGTCTACCAGTACCACGCTCATTGGGTTCTAGAGGTCCTTGTTCTGGCTTTGATGCCCAGTAGACAGGCTGGAAACTGGCCAACACTAGCTTGTTCTGTGTTCTGCAGCGGTTCCCCAGCTCCTTGTTTTCCCAGGATAGAAGGGCTTAGAGTAGAGAGATCATCTTTGAGCAGCTGCAGAGACCAGGGCCCTGGGGCAACAGGTGATAGAAGGGAGCCAGAATCCAGGAATACAGTTCTTGGAGGTTTTTCCTGTCAGCCTTAATGTGGCCCTTCCCTGGCTGCTTTCCTCCGGGGCTCTCAGTCCTGCTCTCCTCTTCTGATCCACCCTTCATATGGCAGCCAAAGAGATCTGTCTGAAATCCCAGTTTTATTAGTGACCCTCCTTGTCTACAACCATCTGAGACTCCCCATTGCACACTGAACAGTCCAGCCACCTGCACACTCGGGTTTGCTCTTGAGAGCAGACATCCATGATTCCGAGCTCTTCCCTGCTTTGGGTCTGTAGCCCTCCCATCCAGTCCTGGCGGGAGTCTCCTCAGGGTGGGGTATAGACACCACTGCAGCCCACTAGCACGGTAGCTGAGCCCACCAACTTGGATATTGTCCCAGATGTTGCCCTCCCTACCTCTTGTTTCACAAACTCTTTGGGAGCTTCTCAGGTGCGATCAGAAACTGCCCCCATTAGGCAGAGGGCAGAGAGGAGAAAGGTGGCCACTCCAGGTTGGTAGGTGGCGGGTTTAAGAAGCAAGGGAACTTTTCAAGGCTTTTCTTTGGGTTGCAAGACACCTAGATCTCTGCACCCACCTTCCAAATTTTAAAAGTTTAGATTGGGGCCTTAACTGGGTTCAGTCACACACACCATCTAGTACCGCATCGCTATCTCAAGGCCATGTCCAGCATCAGGGAGGGGCAGTTGAGAATGCACATTCCCAGGACTGAGGGGGTGAGGAGCCTCCCAGCTCACAGGTCAACCTGTCACGTTCACAGGCTCTCCAGCTCCAGTATCACCCCAGCCTTTCCCTAGTGGAGCCAGCTGCCTGCCCCATTCCCTCCCCCTCCCTGAGGGACACGGGTCAGAAGCAGGGCTTTGAATGTCATGTTTATGCCCACCCAGGAAGGAGCTCTCCAGCCCGATGGATCTCCCAAGTCACATGCAATAGGGCAAGTGCCTGCTCCCTCCGTCCCTCTGGCTGTCAGGTCCTGCCACACTGTTGCTTAACCCCGGGCTGGGAAGGCACAGAGCACAGCTGTGCTGTGAGTCTTGGTGTGTTCAGAGGGAGTATTTGCCCTCAGGTGGGGCAGCCACCACCTAGCCCTGCACCCTTATCCTTGTGTCCCAGAGAAGTGGTCCACAGGTGTCCGGGGTGGGGAGGCGAGCAATTGAACGGTCATGGAGAATATGGGCACTCCCCCAGCCCAGTGGGGTGGGCCTGTGATAGGACTGCGCTCCCACACCTCCCTCCCATCCCCTGCCTAGCCTCGGACCAGTATGGGGACAAGTGAAGGTTGCAGAAATGACTTCAACTCTTTGCTGAGCAGGGACTCTGATTCGGAGCCCCTGTTGGTGGCTAACTGTGCGCAATAATCCCAGCTTATGTGGGGCTTGGAGAGACCAGAGCGGCCGGGGCTGAAGTGAGGGGAGCAAAGGCCATACCAGGGCTGGGCTGGGGGCAGGAGGAGTTCCCTGGAAAAGGAGATGGGAGCTGAGACCTAAAGGATAAGCTTTTGGGGCAGGAGGAAAATCCTTGTAGCGAATCCTGTGTAAAGGCCTTGAGGTCAGAGAGCAGGCCTGGCTTTTCCAGTGAAACAAGAATTGGCTGGAATAAGATTGAGGTGGCTTGTGAGCTCGCTGTGAACACTGTCACCCCAGGCAAAGGAACAGGAATTCATTCCCCCAAGGAAGGTGCCAAGCGTCCCTACTCTGCACGAGGCTGTGTTTAGGAACTGAGCTACAGCCCTGAGCAAACAGCTTCTGAGCTGGAGGACTGTGGGAGTTGAAAGGGGATCAGGAAAGACACTTGGACAGGCGCTGGCACCAAATGAAAGCCTGATTGGTGTGAGCAGGTTTATTACTACGACGCAACACAAGTGTGTGTGTGTGAAGAGCCCCAGGCAGGGAGCTCCCACCCTCTGCCCACCCACCCAGAGCACTGGGCCCAGGGACGGCTCTGCCAGGTGGTGCGGGGTGCTCTCTGTGGATGGGGAAGGGGAATGGGACGGTCTCTCCAAGGTTGGGGTGCCGTGGGCCGCGGGAGCAGACACAGGTGGTGCTGGGGCTCTTGGTCGCTTAGATGTTCACGTGGCTGCCCCGAGGGTCCATGCCCCCCACCTCTGCTGTCAGGGGCGCAAGGATGGCTTGAACGCAGCAGTCCCTCTAATAGTACAGCTCCTGATCCCACCAGCCTGGGAGAGAGAGAGAGAGGAGACTCAGGGCTGCGAGACATGGGTCACAGGCACCAAGGGCTCAGAGGTATGGATCAATGGAGGGTCAAGGGCTTGGAGGTCAAAGGTCAAGGGCAGCTGTTCTGAGGCTCTCCCAGCACACCCAGCCCCAGGCCCTTGGTCTCCACACTCACTCCCTGGGCAACAGCGAACTCCCAGTTTCCGAAGCTCATCATAGACGAAGATGAGGAGGCCAAAGGGCATGGGGACCAGCCACCACTGGTACCTGAAGGCCCAGGCGAGATGACAAGGTGAAGGCTACGCTCAAGTCTATGTCCCTGTGCCCATCCCCCTACTCGCAGCTCCCGGCCCCTCACCGGATGGGCATGAAGTTGAAGATGTTGGGCATTCCGGGGCAGTAGCAGAGGAAGCAGCCGATGCAAACCTGGAACACGATGGCGATCACCAGGATTTTGTTCCTGTGGGCGGGTGGGGGTGGGACAGGCTCAGACCAGGGGGTTCAGGACAAGGACAGGCCACAAGGAGCGGGGACCACATGTCATCAGCAGCAGGGAGAGCAGGGAGATGCTTCAACAGTGGACTCGGGTCCTGTCCCATCTCCCCCTTGGTGGATAAAAACAGAGGGGCCGGGGGCTGCGGAGGCAGGTGGTGGGAGCTGGAGCAGGGCTGGGAGAGGAGTGCCAGGGGGGCGGTGCTGGGCCAGCTGGGGACACCTGAAGAAGCCCTGCTGGAAGGCGGAGAGACGGCGCGTCTTGCGGATGAGGACATCAGCGATCTGGCACATCTCGATGCTGATGAAGAACACGGTGTAACAGGTGTACTGCTGGTACAGGCGCTGCCCAAACGTCTGCAGCCAGAGGGGAGCAGAAGCAGCCTGAGCTGGGATGGAGACGGCCTGTGGCCATGAAGCCCTCCCATCAGAGGCTGGCGTGGGGGAGAGGAGGGAGACGGTGTCTCTCCCAGGTTTGCCGGACCCTGGAGGTTGGGGCGGGGGGGCGGTGGCTGGAGATCGTGACCTTGCAGAGATTAGACATCACACCTGGGCACATGGGAGCTCAGGCCAGTCACTCTCACAATGAAGAAGCACTACAGCCTTTCCCGCACACGGGAAGGCACCTGGGAAAAGAGAGTCGGACTCCTAGGGCCAAATTTGCAAAGTCCAGTGACTGGTGCCCGGGCAAATGGCCAAAATGAGTGACGTGGGCCAGAAGGGCTTTTGGGGAACAGGACGCATGCCCCATTTAAAAGGAGCAACCACTACTCAGACCATTTCTTCAATGTAACTGTTTATAATACCAGCTAATTGTGAGGAACACGCACTATGCTTCGGGCCCCACGTGTTACACTTGGATTACCGCACTGAATCCCCCCAAAAAATCCTACGAGGAAGATTGGGGGGGTCCAGACTACAGTATCCTCAGCATTCTTGGAAGGGCTAGCTAAAACACAGCCATCCAGGCCCCACGCCCAGAGGTCTGCGGTGGGGACTGAGGATTTGCCTTTCGAACGAGTTTCCAGGTGATGGTGTTGCTGCTGGTGTGAGGACCGCACTGCGAGGTCACGGAGGCAGAGAGCATCTCCACTTACAGATGGGACAACTGAGGCACAGAGAGGCAGAGCAACTTGCCCAGGATCACACAGCTAGTGAAGAATGCTGGCAGGCCATGAATCCAGGCAGCCTGGCTCCCAAGGTCTGCATTCCCAACTGATCGGGGAACATCCTGAACTGTCACAACACAGGGCAAACTAACAACCCTGCTAGCCAGATCTCGACTCTCCGGGCACCAAACCTTCATTAAAGGCAGCCACGCAGGCGAATACTCTGTAAGTGATGCCACAGTCACAGTGACAGCATCGGGATGCTGTCCATCCCAGAGATGACAGGCCACTGCCGGGCGAGGGGCTGCTGTGACCGTCAGCAGCAGGAGGGCGGAGCTCAAGACAGTGGTGGGAGAGGCCCCAGAACCCGCACAGAGTCCGGGTACCTGGGATGCCCCGGCTGAGCTCCGTCACGTGTGGACAACTGGAAATGAGGGAGCCACGGGACAGGGGTGAGGGGCCGGAGCTCACCCACTCCTGGCCGTAGCTGTCCTGCAGATCTTGTAGGTGGTGGTTCTCCCAATATGGTCGCAGCCCCACACACAGCAGTGGGAACCAGCCCTCCTGGGCCATGGCCGTGAAGTAGTCAGTGAAGCCAGCAAATGACTGGATGGCACCTGAGGGGCAGGCGAAGTGACATGGGGAGACAGAGATGGAGACCCAGACACGGACATGGAAAGACAGGGACACAGATGCCACAGAAAGAGGGTCAAGGACACAGGATCACAGACAGTGCCAGACACAGAGAGACACAGAGACAAGGATCCTAAGAGTGATCAACAGGGGATGGAAGAGACAAGGCAGAGAGAGACAGAGAAGGGACACGGGGATCACAGCAGACAGACTCAGGAAACAACAGGGACCCAGGATTGAATGCCAACCCCACGATCCAGAACAAGCCACAGCTCAGGTTAGAGACACCAGGGCAGGTGAGCAGCCCTGCAGGAAACCCGGGGTTCCCTGGCCCCACGGGCACTCACCAATCTGGAAGTAGGAGTAGGCAGCCAGGGGCTCGTTAACCAGCCGGTCGCGCTTCGGGTTCCGGGGACGGAGATGCATGATGTCACTCTCTGCCTTCTCGTATGCCAGGGACACGGATGGGAACTGGCCAGGAGCGGAAAGTGTCGGGATTATGGGTTTGCCCATCCCCTATGTGTCCAAGTGCCCTCCACCCCGGCAACCCTCACCCCAGTGGAGAGAGACAGGACTGAGCTTGGGAAGCAGGTGGCCGTGCAGGCACACCTGCCCGGACAGCACAGACCAGCTGGCCCCCAACAAGGCCATGTTGCCATGTCCCTCCACAGCTGTGTCCACATCTGACCAGCCGTCCATCTCCATCAGAACATCTGCCACTACCCACCCCCTCCTCCCCTACTGTTTTTTTGTCCTTGTCTCTGGTCTCTTTCTCTGTGACTGTCTCTGCTTTTGTATCCCTGTGTCCTGTCTCTCCCCGTCACTCTCTCTGCATCTCTTCCGTCTCTGTGCTCCTCCCCCCCCTGTCCTCCCCATCCCCCACCCCATCTGTCCATCACAGCAGAGTGGCCACAGTGTAGCCTGGTCAAGAGCAGAGGCCCTGGGGCCCCGGACTGCCCAGGCTCCAACCCCAGCGTGCAACTTATTCGCTGTGGGACCAGCCGTTCAACCTGTCTGTGTCTCATTTCGCTTGTCGGTAAAATGGGGATGACAAATAAATAAAGCTGCTCCCTAGAGTGTTTCTGAGAACAAAATTAAGGAAATTAATGTCAGCCTGGCCCAGAGAAGACACCAGGCGAGTGCTGCTGAATAAGAAAGTCAACATGGCCACGCCCCCGGCTGTATTCATGCCTGTATCTGTGGTTCTCTGTCTGTCTGTCTGTCTGCCCCCGGGGCCTGACAGAATCTGTCCAAGGCTGTTGAGGGATGTCTGTCTGTGATCCAAGTGTCACCAGAGATACGTGTGTGTGTGTGTGTGTGTGTGTGTGTGTGTGTGTATCTGAGGGTCCTTATCTGAGTCCGTAGGTCTGTGCCAACCTGAGTGTCCACCTGTGCGTCTATGTCTGTAGTTTTGTCTGGGATCACCCGCCTGCCTGCGTGTCCCTGTCTGGCTGCCTTTGCACACTGCATCCAAGGGCATCATCCATGATGTCTGTGGGCAGGCGCCCGTGGGCCCCGCGCAGGGTGTGGGGGGGGGGCACTGGAGACTCACGATGTCGGTGCAGAGTTCTATGAAGAGGATGGTGATGCAGCCGAGGGGCAGGGGCACACTGACGGTGATGTAGATGAGGTACGGGGTCAGCTCAGGGATGTTCTTGGTCAGTGTGTAGGCGATGGACTTTTTCAGGTTATCAAAGATCAGCCGGCCTGTGCGGGGGATCGGGGAGAACAGTGGGCACCTCAGCCTCCGGCCACCCACCGCCTCCTGTGCCCACATCGCCTCCCCGTGGCCCCCATCTCCGCCCCGGCACAGACCCTGCTCCACGCCTGTCACAATGGAGGCAAAGTTGTCATCCAGCAGGATCATGTCTGCTGCGTTTTTGGCAGCATCCGAGCCAGCAATGCCCATGGCCACGCCAATGTCGGCCTTCTTCAGGGCTGGGGAGTCATTCACACCGTCCCCTGTCACAGCCACAATGGCACCCTGCGAGGCGGGGGCAGGGAGTCAGGGAGAGGCCCACAGAGGGCCAGCCTAGCCCACTGGCCGCCTTCCTCTGCAGAGCCATACCAGGCGCTGGCAGCTCTCCACGATCACCAGCTTCTGCTGGGGACTGGTACGAGCAAACACCATCTCAGGGTGAGTGCGCAGTGCCTCGACCAGCTCTGACGGGTCCATGTCCTTCAGCTGCATGCCATTGATGACGCAGGCACGGGCATCCCTGGGAAAGGAGGGTATCACCAGGGTCACTGTGTACGCGGGCTGTGGGAAGAACCACGGGGAGGGCAGCAGCGTCCTTACTTCCTATTAACTTGGTCCACAGGCACACGGAGGCGGGCGGCGATGTCCTCCACGGTCTCGCTGCCTTCCGAAATGATACCCACACTGGCCGCGATGGCCTTGGCTGTGATGGGGTGGTCACCCGTCACCATGATCACCTGTTGGGGAGGGGACCATCAGAACCCTGATGCCTTCAGTGCAGCCGACTCCCTGCCCTCCCTGGCGGACCTCTACTGATGACCCATTCGCTCATTCAACCACTGAATATCAGGGACAAAAGAGACGAAAATCTCTGTTCTTGTGGAGCTGACCCTCTAGCGCGGGAGACATAAGAGACACAAATTAAGGGGACGAATGATACAGCATGTTAGGAGAGGGGGAAAGTAAGCTGAGTAAAGGAGATGGCAAATGTTGGATGGAAAAAGTAGTGTCGATTTTCAATATGTCCAGGGAAAGCCTCATTGAGAAGGTGACAACTGAGCGGAGGTCTGAAAGAGGTGAGAGAGTTGGCCACATGACAAATGGAGAGAAGAGTGTTCCTGGCAACAGGAACAGCCAACATGAAGGCCTGGGGTGCGAACATGCGTGAACTGTTGGAGGAACAGCGGGGAGGCCAGCACACTGGAGAGCAGTAAATGAGAGGTGGGGAGCTAAGGAATCAGCTTAGAAAGGTAACAGGACCCAACCCTTATAGGGCTTAGAGACCATGGGGAGGACGTGGGTGTTGTTTGCCCAGCCTTGGCTCCCCAACTCTTGATTTGTCTATCAGGGACCACCCCCTTCCCCCAGAGTTGAAGTAAGGTCTCTGGCCAAGAATGGGCAAGTAAGCCCAGAGCTGGTCAACCAAGGTATCCCCATCCCCCCAGCCACAGTGACTGGGTTCAGAAAGGAACCTGTGCACCAATCTGGGACAAAAGCAGAAGAGATGCTCTTTTCTCTGGAGTGGCTAAATAGGTGGGATGTAGGTTGGAGCTTCTGGGGGTGATCATCTTTCTCCACCCAAATAAAGGAACTACTTGAGAATAAAGCCACCAGAAAGAAGAGGAGAACTGAGACATGGAGAAAGGCAAATTCCTAATGACACTCAACTCCTAGATCCAGCTATACCTGAAGCTTCAGTCCCCAGAACTTTTCAGTTTTGTGAATCAATATATTCCTTTTTTGGTTCAAACGACTTTCAGGGAGTTCTCTGTCACAGGGTTCCTTGCCCCCAGATACCATCATCATCTGTTCTCACCCCTGCCCCCTCCTCTTCCTGGTTGCATACCCGGATGCCTGCCGTGCGACACTTGAGCACAGCATCAGGGACGGTGGCCCGGGGCGGGTCTATCATGGATACAAGTCCCGCAAAGCACAGGCCACTACTTGGAAAGTTCATGGCCTCCACGTCGAAGGCATAGCCAGGCGGGTAGTCCTTCTCACTCAGGTACAGCTGGCAGAAGCCTGACCAGAAAACAGGGAAGTCAGAGAGAAGTCCTCGGCAGACCCTTGCCTAGCATGGCCATCAGACCATCATCAGGTGACAGGCAGAATCACCAGGCCCCTCACACCAAGCACCTACAGATACCTGACCCTGTCCTGAATCCTTCACGTGATCAGTCTGTCCTCACCACCAGCCAGGGAGGCTATTAGCACGCTCATGTTGCAGATAGGGAAACTGAGGTCTAGAGAGGGAACAATCCTTGCCAGCGGTCCCACAGCAAGTAAGATGAAAGATCCAGAACTGAATCACAGGTTTGCGCCTTCCAGGGTTGAGGCAGTGGTTAGGGAAGTTTAGCAGTCCGGACAAAATGTTCAGGGAGGTCAGAGGTCAGGACAAGGACTGGAGAGTCTTGAGTTGAGGCAGGGACTGGGGAGGGTCGAAGGGTCAAGAGGAGGACATTGAAAGGTGGAAGTAAAAGTGATGGCAGGTCAAAGCTGAGGCAAGAGCTGGGAAAAATCAAGGGATGTCAGGTCAGGATAAGGAAGATCCCAGGGAAAGGACAGGTGGGGAGGGCCTGGGTCAAGGTAGAAATTGAGGATGGGAAAGGGTCAGCACTGAGGCAGGGAAAGTCAAATGTGAGTGTGTGCACTTGGACAGGTTAGCTGTCAGCCAGGGACCTCAAAGGTCATGGTCAGGGATAGGCCAGGAAGGTTGGGCAGGTTCTGTGCTAGCTCCTCCTCACCCACAGGTTTACCATCTACTGTGGGGGCTCACCGAGCCCCGGGGGTCTCACCAAGCACACGTTCACCCAGGCCTCCCAGGCTAAGGTAGGCAGTCTGGAAAGCCTCGCGCCATTGCTCGTCCAATGGCAGCTCCTGGCCCTTGATGAGGATGGAGCTACAGCGTTCCAGCACGCGCTCGGGGGCGCCCTTCATCACCAGCACGTGCCGGGGGTCCCGCGGGTCCTCCAGTGTGTGGATGGACAGCTGCAGGCGAGGAAGGGAACGGTGGCTAGGAGGCGGGCCGGGGGCGGGGCTTGGTAGAGGGGCGGGGCTGACGGCTCGAAGGTGCCGCGGGTATAGAGGGTGCTGTGTGGCTGGGGTGAAGCGCTTGCGTGCTGAGCATGGCCTTGGTAGGGATTGAGGGTTAGGGGAGTAGTAAGAAGCCTGGGGGCTGGGATTGGGCAGAATTAGGGTCGGAGTTGGGCTGGGGCGGGATGTGGATTGCGAGCTACCCCAACGGAGGGCCTAAGAGCTGGCGGTGAGCCCCCAGCTAAGGGACTGTGCGAGTCCCCTGACCACACATGAGCAGCGGCTGTGGGAGGGGCGGGAGATGTGGGTGGGTGGAGAGGGAGGAAACAGAGAGAAGCCCAGCGATGGGCCAGCCCGGGGTGGGGGTGGGGCCTGAGGTGGGCGGGGCCGCCCCGTGGGCGGGGTGGGGCGCGGCGGGCGCACACCTGGAACTTGTTGGTGGAGTTGAAGGGGATCTCGCAGACTTTGGGGAATCGCTCGCGGTACCCCATGGCATTGCCCAGCGTCAGCTCCGAGAACTTAAGCAGCGCCGTCTCGGACGCGTCCCCGATCACGATGCGCTGGAAGCGGAGGCTGGCGTCAGGGGCGAGCCTGGCTGCACCATCTCCCGGGTTTCCCCGGAGTGTCCGCGGGTCTCACCTTGGGCACCGGCACCGCGTCCTGGCCGGACTTGAAGGCAGCGCGGTTGCACAGGGTGAGCACGCGGCATAGCGCCCGCCAAGTCTCTGAAGACTGGTCAAACGTCTGCCCTGGAGGCCAGGCGTCCAGGCTGGGACCAAGCGGGGCGGGCCCCAAGCCCGGAGCAGCATTCTCCCATACCAGAAGCGAGCCTCTCCCCCTAGACTCATGAGAAGGTCCCCTCCCAGACTGGTGGGACCCAAACCTCTCCTCATACCCCGGGGCGGAGCCTTGTCTCCAGAGCCAGTATTGAATTTCCTAGGACCTCTGATACCATGCCGCTTCGCAGACCTGCAGCTTCATAGACCCTGTCCCTGATCGGGAAGGAGCCCCTCTCGATCCAGGCAGAGCCCTCCCCAGAGTTCCCTTTCCAGTCTGCCCTCTACCAGATCCTGGCCCAGCCCGGTCTCCGCCCACCACCACACCTGACTGGTCTTCCGTAGTGTCCGCAGTGTGGATGTGGTTGTCAAACCAGAGATGGGACACAGTCATGCGGTTCTGAGTGAGGGTCCCTGTCTTGTCCGAGCAGATCACTGACGTGGAGCCCAGTGTCTCCACGGCTTCCAGGTTCTTGACAACACAGTTCTTGCTGGCCAGCCGCTTGGCTGTCAGGGACAAGCAGACCTGTCAGAAGGGGCGAGAAGCAGTTAGGGGGCACAGTCCTTGCTTCTGGTCCTCCTTCCCTTCTCTCACAGCGCAGGGAGCCTTGACCCCAGCCACCGTACTATGCACACAGCAAAACCCATACTTTTCTTGCCTCAGCGTTCTTCCCAGCCCATGCTTGCCACCTGGGATGCCTCCCCAGTGGGCCCGGATGAAGGTATCTCACTAGGCCCCTCACTAAGCTGCCAGAGCTGAGGTTCTCTAAGTTCTCTCATCAACGCAACCACACCGAGAAAACAAACATCCTCCGAGTCTTCTCTGGGGCTGGTCTTGCCCTGGGTGCTGACTGCGGAGGGCAGCCCACGCTGGGTCTCAGCCTCCTCTGGTCAAGGACAAGGCCTGTTCACCTGTGAGTCCTCAGCATTCAGTCTAGGGTGCGACCCAGAGGGGCCTTGGTGAGTGGTGGCTGAGTGGGTGGATAGGTGGAGAGAAGGAGAGTGGGGAGGATGGCTGAGGGAAGGCACAGGCGGGCAGGTGAGTGGGTGGGCCGCAGATGACAGAGGCAATCCTGGGTGAATGCACAGACGGATGGATGAGCCTTTTGGCTCTCTGCGCCTCTCTTCTGTCTCCCCCACTCACCGTGACAGTGGCCAGCAGCCCCTCGGGCACATAGGCTACCACGATGGCCATGAAGAAGACCATGGCCCGCAGGAACGTGTAGCCAATGCACATGGCCACCACAAAAAATGTGGCGCCGAAGAGGATGGCCAGGCCCGCGATGATGTCCACAAAATGTTCGATTTCAATAGCGATGGGCGTCTTCTCATTTTCCACTCCTGATGCCAGGGACGCAATGCGCCCGATGATGGTGCGGTCACCCGTGTTCACCACCAGGCCTTGTGCTGTGCCTGTAGCGGGGCCAAGAGGGCGCCTCAGGGCCCGGCAGGTGGCAGCAGGGCTGTGTGCATCGTGGGAACTGAAGCGGGTAGCGGGGGGAGGGGGGTGGCGGGGATGCAGTGTGGCTCAGTATGGGGTGAAGAGGGGCAGGGCAGACAGTGTGGTCAGCTGCGGGAGGCAGGCCGGGGCCTCACGGACCCTCAAGGCACATGGTGGAGAAGAAGGCGATGTTGCGGGTCTCCAGCGGGCTCTCGTGTGTACACTCGGGCGAGCGGGTCTGCGGCTCAGACTCTCCAGTCAGCGAGGAGTTGTCCACCTTGCAGCCCTGCGCCTGGAGGATCCTGATGTCCGCAGGCACTCGGTCCCCGCCTTTCATCTCCACGAGGTCGCCCACCACAAGCTGATCCGCGTTGATCTGGAACTTATCCCCATCTCGGATCACAGTTGCTTGCTGTGGGGCAGGGGCACAAGGTTGAGCTGGGCAGGGGATGGGAGTGGAGGTTGCGGAGTGCAGGGGGAGGTGGGGAGGGGCAAAGGGGGAGCGTTGAGAACCCAAGGGGCAAGCCGGAGGCCACGGGTGCAGAGCAGCTTGGGCCTGGTGGGAGGGCCCACACAGATGCCAGGAGCCTCCCTGTGCCCCCTCCCCCAAGTGCAGACCCGGAACTGACGTGACCGGGCTGCAGCACCCACCTGGGGCACCAGGTTCTTGAAGCTGGCGATGATGTTGGTGCTTTTAAACTCCTGGTAGTAGCCAAAGCAGCCAGTGACCACGACCACGGCAATGAGGGCCAGGGCCAGGTACAGCTGGGTAGAGGAGGGAAGGGGGCCGGGCGGATGAGAAGGGGCCCGAAGCTCCCGGAACAAGGGCCCCTGCCTGCTCCCTGTCCCCCTGTTCTTGGGCTCACCTGGGGGTTTTCCCCGCTCTGCTAGAAAGTCACGTGTGCTGTTCCTGGGGCCTCTTCATGTTCCATTCTCAGCTTCCCTGTATTCTCAGTGTCCTGTGTCCTCGTCCCCTGTGTCCCATATTCTTTGCGTCCCGGATCCTACCTCCCCTGTGTCCCCATATCCTGTGGCTTTGCGGTGGCACGATGCACCTTTTCCTGTGTCCTCCAAGTCTTGTGCTCCCCATGTTACTATCCTTTGTCTCATGTTCTCATGCCCTGTAGCCCGTGCTCCAGCTTTTGTACTCTGTGTTGTCATCATCTGCTCGCTGTCCTCTGGGTGCCCTAGGCCGTGTCCCCATTTCCATGTTTGTGTGCTGTCGATCTTATGGTTCATACCCTGTAGGCTCCATGATCATGTTCCAAATCCCAAATCCCTATGTCCAGTGTCTCCCCACATCTGTGTACCTCTAAGTCCCCATCCTGTGTCATATGTCCTGTGACTTTCAAACGCCTGTCCAATGCCACATGTCCCTAAGTCCCCATGTCCCTTATTCCGACCTCTTGTCCTGCATCTCAGTATTTTCTGTCTCTGTGCTTCCTTATCTGTGTTCTGTCTCTCCTGAGTCTTGCATCCCCAATGTCCCTATGCCCTTGTGTCCCATGTCCCCTGTGCCCTTGGTCTGTCCCATGTCATCTGTTTCCCAGTCTCCTATCTTAAGGATCACATTTCCATGTCTTTGTATCCCCACCTGTGTCCATCATATCTGAGACACATTCTCCGGGTCCCCTGTGACCTGGGTCATTGGGGCTGCCCCACACCTCAGTGTCCTTCAGCGCCCATGACCCATGTCTTGACTGAATTTCCACATCTCCATATCCCCATCCTGTGTCCCTTGCATCCTGAGTCCATGCCCAATGTCCTCTCTCCTCCAGGTCCCCGTGTCCCTTATCAGCCCGCAACATCTGCCACTCACATTGTCGTCGGTGGTGAGGTCACCCTCGCTGGCCTGGATGCCAAAGGCAATGAGGCAGATGGCGGCAGCCACCCACATGAGGCACTGCAGACCACCTGCCAGCTGCCGGGCGAACTTGACATACTCGGGAGTGCCCCTCGGTGGCCTCAGAGCGTTGGGCCCGTCCCGCAAGAGCAGCTCGGCGGCCAGGCCAGCAGACAGGCCCTGGGGATGGGGCGGGTGGTCATGGTGGCTGCTAAGGGCTTTCCTTTCACCACACGCTCCTCCACGAGGGGAGCTCTTCTGCCTCCTCCCCCACCCCGCTCCCCCCATCTGTCTTGTTTCTCTTCATTTCTGTGTCCATCCTCACCTCTGTCCTGCCCCTTCCCCCTGCCCTCCGCTGTGTCTTTCTCATCTTTCCGCCTGGCTCTTCCTGTTGTCTCCGATCTGTTTCTCTCTCTTACCTGTCTCTGTCTCTCTGCCTCTTTTTATCTGCTTCTCCTACTCCATCTCTCTCTCTCTGTTTGGTCCTTTCCCTTTCTCTCTAATGCATTTCTCCCTTTTCTCCCTCTCTCTCTCCCTCTCTCCCCTTCTCTGCGCGCCCCCCTCCCTCTGCACCCAGCTCACCTTGGTCGCACTGGTCTGATATTTCTGTTCCAACTCTGTCACTGACAGCTGGTGGTCGTTCTGTGGGGAGGGGCAGGACACTCACTGTCCAGCTCTCACCAGCCACACTCCTGTCCCCCGCCCAGGCCCCCAGCCCCACGCTCACGATCTCCATCTCCTTCTTCATGTTCTCCAGCTTGTCCTTCTTCTTGCCTCCTTCCTTGCCTGCCTTCTTCTTGCTCATCTTGGCGGCCATATCCCCACCAGGGCCAGGACCCAGCTCTACCGAGTACATCTCGTAATTCTCCTGGGGATGGGAGGAGGGGGGAGGCATCAGATCCCACTGGAACTCCTGCCTCCAGCCTTCATCCCCCCGACCCCTGACTCCGGGCCTCACTCACTGCCTTCCCCATGGTGCCCGGGACAGCCACCCTCCTTTGCTCAGACAGAGCCTAGGGTCTGGACCAGCCCTGATATACCCGGGGAGGGAGGGGATGGAGCAAGACAGGCCTGATTAGAACTGATTGCGGGGCTCCTTGAGGTGACCTCCAGGCCTAAGCAGCTCGGGCATTAACTACTGGGCTGCCCCAAACTGCCCAGACCCATCTCTACCTGCCACTGAGATCAGGGGATCTCTGAGTAGGTCCATGGTAACGACAACAAGAATATCAAGCATATGGTGCTCACTGTGTGCCGAGCACTGGGCTGGGGGCTTTCCTGTACTAACTCATGGAATCTCCCAACAACCCTCTGAGGCAAGTACCATTCTTACCTCCCCCTACCACAGTGATGGGGAAACTGAGGCGCAGGGAAATTAAGTCACTTGCCAGTTGTCCCCAGGCTAGGATGGGAAAGAGTCAGGACTCAAAACCAGGTATCTGGACTGCAGTGTCCTCTTCCAGACCACACTGCCCATGTCTGACTCCTGGAGGGGGAAGATGCTCACAACGGTGGCTGTAGCGGCTGTTCTTTAGGGAGGACTTTCCGTGCCACGGGTCTGCCCAGGGATGTTTGTGCCTTCAGTTCAGGTCATGATCTCAGGGTCCTGGGGTCAAGTCCCGCATTGGCCTCCCTGCTCAGCGGCAAGTCTGCTTCTCTCCCTCTCCCTCTGCCCCTCCTCACCCCCGCTCGCACTCGCTCTCTCTCAAATAAATAAAATCTTTATTAAAATAATAAATAAATAGGGGCACCTGGGTGGCTCAGTGGGTTGAGCCTCTGCCTTCGGCTCGGGTCATGATCTCGGGGTCCTGGGATCGGGCCCTGCATCAGCTCTCTGCTTCCCCCCTCTCTCTCTGCCTGCTTCTCTATTTGTGAGCTCTCTCTCTGTGAAATAAATAAATAAAATTTAAAAAATAATAATAATAAATAAATAAAGTTGTGGTGACTAAGTGTCAGGAGAGGGTTCTAGCCCAGGTCTGACCCCAGAGCCTAGTTCTCCCATGGGGCCACTGAGGAGAGAACCCAGACCTCACAGCAGCCGCAGCGATTACGGACCAGGAGCTGCACACTGTGACCCCCAGCATCCCCACAACTGTGTGGGTGGCACTATCACTCCTGTTGTGCACAGAGGGTAACCAAGTCTTGGAGGGGCTCAGGGAGGGTCCCAGACGTGCCCCACACTTCCAGCTGTAGCCATCACAGCTCTGTCATCCCCATCTCCACCCCAAACTGCCCAGATGGGGAAACAAAGGTGCAAAGTAGGGGAAAAGAGGTGTACAAGGTTCCTGGGCTCGATCTTGGTATTGGTGCCAGGGTTGAGGTCCCCCATGCAGGGACCTCTGTGGGCCGCAGTGAGGGGCTGGACCGCTGGAATGGCAGGTTCTCGGTATCTCCTGTGTGGGCTGCACAGAGTGAATGTGTCCGATAAGATAATCACTGGGGCGACGTCCTTCTCTCCTGGGGCAGGTCACCTGGGAAAGGCTAAGCTGCTAAGCAGCCCAACCTCCTCCCCAGAGCCACCCAGCTGGTCACCCCAGCCCACTACCGGGGACCCCCAGAGAGGAAGCAGGTGGGGTGAAGTCACACCAACAATGAGTCTGCCTCTCTGAACTGTACGTGTGAAACACCGTGTGTCCCTTCACTCCCCTGCTTACAACCATCCAGAGGCATCCATTCTCACACAGAATAAACTCCACAACCATTCCTGCAAGATCTAGCCCAGCCTTACCCCCCACCCCGGCTCAGTCTCTGTGACAATTCCCCTGGCACTGGCCTTCTTGCTGTGCTTCCTACAGGCCAAGGTCATTCCTGCCCCAGGGCCTTTGCACATGTGATCCCTTCTGCCTGATGCTCTCTTCTTTAGATACCCGCACGGCGCTTTCTTGCTGTGAGGCCTCAGTTCAAATGTCATCTCTTCAGAGAGTCCTCACTTCTAATATGGGACCCCCCTCAAGCCCCACCCCCTTTGCCCTGCTTTACCTGTACCCCTTGTCCCAACCTGACACTGTATTTTATTTTCATTTGTTTGGTATCAACCTTGCCACACTAGAAGGAAGACTGAGACTTGGTTGTATTTGCTGTTGTGTGCACAGCACCCATACCAGTTCCCTAGACACACTGTCGATGGTCAGTAGACACTGCTGAGTGTGAACTAGTCACTAACAAACCTGGAGCTCCGGGGAAGGCCCCCGGGAAGTCTCAGTCGTTGGGAGTTCCTCCAGTGCCTCTGGCTCTCTCTAGCTCTTCCACCATGACCACCACCCCTGAAAGCATCCAGAGCCTGGGGCAACTATGGGACTGTGTCTGCACAGATTCAGGAACAACCTAAGTCACAGTGGGGAGAACAAGGCACCATCACTGGCAGCAGGTGACTGACCCTCCACATGGGCAGACGTCTGTCAAAATCGGACTGTCCTTCTCTACTCTCTGCCCCATTTGTGGCCCACCCCCCTTTTTATCATTTCTTAGTTTTATTACATTAATTTTCAATGGTTTACTTTAAATATTTCAGACCCCCAAGTTATAGGGATAGTAAAACGAAGACCTGCCTGACCTTCAGCTAAATTGAATGATTTTCCCATATTGTAGTTTCTACATAGACAAGAGGTGAGGGAGAGAATAGATTCATTTTTTTTTTTTTTTAAAGCTCAGGCTGGCCCACTTGAGACGGGATGCTTGTTACCCCATGAACACGTCGGTGTGGGTCTCCCGTGAATAAGGACACTCTCTTACATAACCACAGTCTGGTAGTCAAATCCAGGACATTCACATTGATAAGACATTAAGAATTAATCCAGAGGGGACGCCTGGGTGGCTCAGTTGGTTAAGCAGCTGCCTTCGGCTCAGGTCATGATCCCAGCGTCCTGGGATCGAGTCCCACATCGGGCTCCTTGCTCATCAGGGAGCCTGCTTCTCCCTCTGCCTCTGCCTGCCATTCTGTCTGCCTGTGCTCGCTCTCTCTCCCTCTCTCTCTCTGACAAATAAATAAATAAAATCTTAAAAAAAAAAAAAAGAATTAATCCAAAGAATATATTTGAACTTCATGTTTTCCAAGTCGTGTCCTTTTCCTGGTCCGAGATCACACTTCGCACTTAGCTGTCATGTCTCCTTGGTCTCCTCCAATCTGTGACGTTTCTTTACTCTTTCCTTGTCTTTCATGACCTTGAAATTTTTTGAAAAGCATCAGTCAGTTGTGTTGCAGAATTCCCCTCAGTTTGGCTCAGTTCAGGATCAGATTCAGGTCGTGTGTGCTGGGCAGGAAGGCAGCAGTGATGTGCGCCCTTCTCAGACATTCTCGGCAGGACGGGCCCCATTTTTTAGTCTTCAGGCTGTCTGGAATGGGAAGCACGTTTGGAGGCTTAAGGAATGACTAGAGGGCTATTCAGTGATCTCTTTATTTTCTATTTAAAACGCTGTCACAGGGGCGCCTAGGTGGCTCAGTCAGTTAAGCGTCTGCCTTCTGCTCAGATCATGATCTCAGGGTCCTGGGATCGAACCCTGCCACCGGCTTCCTGCTCCATGGGGAATCTGCTTCTCCCTCCCCCCACTCATGCTCTCTCTTTCCCTCTCTCAAATGAATAAATAAAATCTTAAAAAGAAAATTAATGGTCAGAATTGAGTTTTTCTTTTTTCTGAGAAAGGGCAGAGGACAGACTCTTCAATGGCTGGTGAATATTGAGTGGGTTTGGGGGGGGAATCAGAACAAGAGTGTCTTGGAATCATGGCCACACATAACTCAGCCCCCTACAAGGCCTGACCATGCCTCCTTCCTCATGCCTTCCCCTTTCATGTTTTGGGATGAAGCCCTCGCAGTCCTTCTGTTTATCAAAACTATTATTTCAAGATCTTGGCCCCGTGAAGCTTTCTCTGCCTAAAACACTCACCCTGCACCCTCCCCACCTTCAGCTACTCCCCTTCTTTTGCTTTATCCAGGGAACCTTCTGGGACCACTACCACCCCAGCTAGGGCAGGTACCTCCCCTGGGTTCCCAGAGCCCCTAGGCTTCCCTATTCCAGCCCCGACCCCTCTGACCCGTAATTCCTCCATCACAGGCTCTGGGCAGTCTCCATGTGATGATGTCTCATTGGCCCCCAGGACGCCTGTGGACGGGACCCAGGATGTCTCAGTCGCCCCTGTGTGCCCTGTATCACCCAGTCTGGGGAGTGTTTGCTGACTGAAAGAACTCATTGTGACCGTGACTTTTGGTTTGTGTTTGGATTCTCTGATAAGATAGTGCATTCAGCAATGCCCTTCGCCTCCTGGGCAGGTCACCCATCCCCCGCCATCTCCAGGCCCTGGGGAGACTGAAGAGAGGGGCAGAGCCGGAAGGAACCTTGCTTCTCCCTCCCTTTCAGGCTGGTATAGGAGCAAGCAGTGGGTCAACGAGTTAGGGACAAAGTCCGGCCCCAGCCCGGCTAAGCTGGCAGCCAGGTCTCCCATGTTCTGTTCCTCTACCAGCTTTTTTCAGATGTGGAAATGTCAATCACCCTCAAGAGATTTGCATGGCTGTCCTCATCTGGGATCTTAAAATCATATCCAGAACCCAACCATCTCTCCCTTCCCGGCTCCCATGCTGGTTCCACCTCTGTCCCTTCCTGCCTGGACATCAGAGCAGCGTCTGCCCCAGTCTCCCTGCTCCCATCCCTGCCCCACCTGCCCCCCACCCAGAGCCAGAGGCAGCCTGTGAACCTCTGGAGTCTGGGCTCTCCGGGCTGACCCTCCCTTAGCTCCACCGAACTCTTGAAAGGAAGTCTGTAAGCTGGTGCCCAGAGCCAATGGTCTGGCCTTGGCCTCCCAGACCTGCCCCCTTCCTCTGCAGCCACACTGGCTCCCTGCTCTGCCTCAGACACCGCAAACAGCCTCCTGCCTCTGCCTGTGCCCTTGCCCTCCTCTTGGAATGCTCTCCTCCCAACACCTGCATGGCTCCCTCTCCCCCTCCAAGGTCTTTGCACAAATGATGCCATCCCAGTGTGAGCTCCTTGACGGGCCGAATTCACACCGTGACCTGCAGTTCCCCTGCGCCTCTGTCCCCATTATCTTCTCGTGCACTGGGTCATTGCTCTCATCTGTCAGGTTCCTTGTGTGTTTTCCGAATCCCCCTGACAGAATGTGAGCTCCATGAAGGCAGGGATTTTTGCCTGGTATTTTTTTTCTTTTCCGGACTGATGTCAAACGGCAAATAATAGGCACTCAAGAAACTTCTGTTGAAAGAAATAAATCTCAGGTCTCCGAGACACTCCACAACATGCAGCAGCAATCCTAGCCGCAAATACTGACATGGACACGTGGTCCTGCCTTTGGGTGATGCTCTTGGCTCCCCAAAAACACACTGCCCCAACCTACAGCAGAGGGTCAGGCTCAAACAGCCACAATGACAGGAAACCCGTGATAAGAATGACGCTCACTAAGAGCTCACTGCCCTCGGGCCCTGGGTCAGTGTGTCACTTGTGTGAGCCCATTTCATCCTCCCAACAACCTTACAAGGAAGGTACTCAAGTTTTACTGTGAAGAAACTGAGGCCCAGAGAGGTTATCCTACTTGCCTAAGGTCACACAGCTAGTAAGGGGCAGAGGCAAGATTTGAACCCAAGCAGTCAGGCTAGAAAGTCTTCCCCTGTGGGTACACAGAATCATGCCAGACACCATTTCATAGAGACCTCCTATTAAAACTGCACTCTGGGGGCGCCTGGGTGGCTCAGTGGGTTAAAGCCTCTGCCTTCGCCTCAGGTCATGATCCCAGGGTCCTGGGATCGAGCCCCGCTTCGGGCTCTCTGCTCCGCAGGGAGCCTGCTTCCTCCTTTCTCTCTCTCTGCCTGCCTCTCTGCCTACTTGTGATCTCTGTCTGTCAAATAAATAAATAAAATCTTTAAAAAAAAAAAACTGCACTCTGTTCCATGACTTATGGAATGTTGCTGGAGCATCTGCTATGTGCCAAGCTTTTTGTTAAGCCCTGGGATTTGCAGGGAACAAAACAGTCATGGTCCTGCTTACACTCCACTCTCCTGGAGTAATCAAACAAATGAATCTTCACTGGCAGATAAGAACACTAAGGCAAATCACAGGGTCCTGGAGGAGAGAGGCAGAGGGGAGAAAACTGATAGACTAGGTATTAGGCAAGGGGCTCTGAGGAAGTAACACCTGAGCTGAGGCTTTGAGGATGAGGAGACAGTTAGGAATAAATAATGTAGGGAAAGGAACAGCGAGAACAAAACCCAACCGGTTGGGAAAAGGTCTGGGAATAGGGTGACAGTAAGAGTCAGCCAGGAGCGGTGGTGGAAAGGCTGGGTAAGGTCAGTGAGGGGAGGGTGGCACAACGTGAAGGTGGGGGTCGGTTTATGTGGGACCTTGTGGACCAGGGGGAGGAGTTAGTATTTTAGTCTAGGAGAAGCAGAAGGCATTTAAGGTTTGATCAGAAGAGGGGCATGGTCAGGACTGAGTCTGGAAGATGTCCCCACTGCCTGACATGTGGAGGACACTCAAGGGAGGCTGAGATTAGAAGCTTCCTCCTGGGGGGGAGGCTGGGGGAGGGAGGCTCAGGAGATCTCCTATGAGGACATGGGCTGGGGCAGGAGGTGTCTGGCCTGGCGGGGGGTTGCTCCCCTGGGATGGGACCCAGGAGGAGGGGTAGGTTTGTGGAAGGGTTAGAGCCTACATAGGAAATGGGGGACCCGGAAGCTATGGGACAACTGGGTCTTGGAGCTTCTGGAAGAAGATGGAATTCACAACTGTGATGAGGGCCTTGTTAGTGTAGAAAGGGTAGAGTGAGGTAGGGGAGGTGGAACAGCCTCTGGCAAGGGTGGGGAGAAGAGCTAGGAGGGGAGCCACTGCTTATAAAAAGCACAATCTGAAAGGTATAGGAAGAACCAGGAAGGGGTGGGTGGTAGGGGGGTCAGGAGGCAAAGGAAAAGGGAGCCTCAAGAAGGGGGATGGGTTCAGCAGTGGTTTAGTTCAGCATTCCTGAGTGACCCCCGTGCCCAGCACAGAGCCTAGCACACAGCAGCTGGTTCACTTTCTGCTGAATGAGGGCACACATGGGAGAGTTGAAGGCAAAACTCACTTAGATACAAACCCTGAGGCCTCCACGGCCTCAATTTATGCCTAGGGCAGGCCAACTCCCCCACTCTCCACCTCTGGCAGGGAAGTTTGAGAAAAATGGAGTTAGAAAAGGTATCCTTGGATGGAGACGTATGCAAAAGCTCAGAACAGGGCTCAAAAACCAAGTATGAGGGTTTGAAAGGTAATCAAGGGAAACTTCATTTAAAATGGTAGGCCTGGGTGCCTGGGTGGCTCAGTTGGTTGAGCAACTGCCTTCAGCTCAGGTCATGATCCTGGAGTCTCAGGATCTAGTCCTGCATCAGGCTCCCTGCTCAGCCGGGAGTCTGCTTCTCCCTCTGACCCTCCCCCTTCTCATGTTCTCCCTCTCTCTCATTCTCCATAACATAACATAACATAACATAACATAACATAACATATCATAACATAACATAACATAACATAACAACATAACATAACATGGTAGGCCAGAAGGGGGAGCTCTCCTGCCATACAGCTCCAGGTTAATTACAGGAAGTCCTATCCATTACAGACCCCAAGGAAAGACTTCTTAATAGGAAGGAATCATCAACTACAGGGGCCAAGGGGGAAAGAATGTAGGTTGCATCTCCTACTAGAAATCATGCCTCCCTCCCCTGCAACTCAGTTAATGAGAAACCAACATCACCCTGGACTCATGCCTTTTTTCCAGTGGACTCTGGTTCAAAACCACCCCTTCAGGGGTTGAACCACTTGGGTGGCTCTAAAGCTTGGGACTCTTGGTTTCTGCTCAGGTTTTAGTCTCAAGATTGTGAGATCAAGCACGGCTTTGGGCTCTGGCTTGGACGAGGAGCCTGCTTAAGATTTTCTCTCTTGGGGTGCCTGGGTGGCTGCTTCCTCCTCTCTCTCTCTCTCTCTCTGCTTGCCTCTCTGCCTGCTTGTGATCTCTGTCTGTCAAATAAATAAATAAAATCTTAAAAAAAAAAAAAAGATTTTCTCTCTCGATCTCCTTCTGCCCCTTCCCCCACCACAGGTGCCGTTTCTCTCCCAAAACAAAACAAAAAAACAATATACACAACCCCTCCCAGCTTCCTCCTTCTCTATAAAATAAGGTCCTTTCCTTTGTTTGCCAGATTTGCCTATTTTTTTTCCTAAATCATAATTCTGTTATTCCTGAATAACCCATTTGCTTTGGTAAAATAATATTTTATTTTTAAGCTTAACAAGGGGTATAGGCCTCTTGATGTGGTCGTCCAATCCAGGAGCCAAAATTCTTAGGTGGGGGGTTGAGGGGGTAATGGTACTTCTTCAGACAAAGTTTATTCCAACTTCCAGCCAATTACAAAGGCAGAATCAAGATTGGACCAACCCAATCAAGAAAGTAAGAAGGTCTCTATCTGCAGTCAGCCAGTTGGTAAAGAAGAAGGGGTGGGGGGGTGAGGAAGCCAGCCTAATCAAGATGGTGGAACTAACCAGGACCCCTGGTCTCTGTCAGCCAATCACAAAAAGAGAACAAAATGAACAAAATGAACCAGTGGCTTCCACCCAGGTCAAGTTCCTAGGCTAAAGGCCCTTGGTTTCCTTCCTTCCTTCCTCCTTCCCCTCCTCCCTTTCTCCCTCCCTTCCTTTCTATTCTTCCTTTCCTTCCCTTCTTTTCCTGCCCTTCCTTTCCCTCCCTCCCTTCCTTCTCTCTCTTTCTTTTTTAAAGATTTTATTTGTTTATTTGTCAGAGAGAGAGCGCACAAGCATGGGGAGAGGCAGGCAGAGGGAGAAGCAGTTCTCCCTGAGCAAGGAGCCTGGCTGAATCCCAGGACCCTGGGATCATGACCTGGGCCAAAGGCAGATGCTTCACCCCCTGAGCCACCCAGGCGCCCCAACTCCATTTAAAATGAAGTCTCCTTTTATTGATTTTCACACCACTTAAGCAAGAAGTGTTCCTAAGTTCGGGAATGCAGTTCCTTTAGACTTATTTGCATCCACAGCTGTTTGCTGTCTTTAAAAGATAAGAATTTTTTGTTTCTCCTTTTCCCCCCTAGCTATTATGGTAGGAGACTGTGATATTATATTGTGATTTATAATAAGAAAAATCTTGGGGCACGTGGGTGACTCAGTTGTTAAGCATCTGCCTTTGGCTCAGGTCATGATCCTGGGTCCTGGTTGGGGCTCCCTGCTCAGCGGGAAGCCTGCTTCTCCCTCTCCCATTCCCCATGCTTGTGTTCACTCTTTCGCTGTGTCTCTCTCGGTCAAATAAATAAAATCTTTTAAAAAAGAAAAGACAAGAAAAATCTTGGGTCTTCCACCCATTCCTGGCTCTGAGCTCCTAAAACCCAAGGAGTTTCCGATGACAAAAGCAATCAAGGTGTCTTTTGTTATGTTCACAAGGTGACTTTTGGCAAGCTCTTAGGTGGCCTAAGGGTGGGGGTTGGTTGGAGGGGAAGCAACTCTGTGATTAGTTGGAACTTCAGTACCTCCCCTCAACCTCCAGGGAGGGGAGAGGCTGGAGGTTGAACCAATCACCAAAAGGCAATGTCAAATCACAACTGTTTCATAAAGCCTCCATAAAACCCCAAAAGGCCAAGGTCAGAGAGCTTCTGGGTTGGTGAACACAGAGAGATTCAGGAAACGTCACATGCTCAGAGAGGGTATGGAAGATCCACAACCTTTCACCACACTTCCCCTATCCACATTGGATAGAATGGCTTAAAGAACATTTCTCTTGGTGCTGAAAGTTCTATTAGACAGCGCTGACCTACAACTACCTTGTTGCTTTACATTTGACCTTTTTTCCTGTGTCCTCTTAATATACCTTAAGTTTTATAGGCGCAATTATCTCATTTATCCATCAGCACTGAACCACTAAGGTCACACCCAACAGCAGTTGCTCTATAAATGTTCACTGAATATACGGATATGCCCTGTGGTACTCAGCAACTGTGGACACACAAAAGCATTCGAACACGTGTGTTGAGCAGAAAGCAGAAGCCACCTCATAAACTTCACTGCTCTTAACAAATGTTCATGGAGGGGAGACTTCCTCCAGTAGAGGCAGGTTATTGATGTCCAAATTCAAAGGCTCCAGAAGGTCAGTTCATGACTCTTTGAGGGAGGTGAGCTTTTAATACGATCTCATACTTTACGTTTCAGGACTCCAACTGTAATGGTGCAAATGATCATAATGGAGCCCACCAGGATGCTTGAGATGCTGAAGCCCAGGGCCAGTCTGGAATTGATCTGTGCTTTCCTCTGATTCCCATGAAAGTTGGCTTGCCGGGTCTGTGGGGATGAAGGCAAGCTGGTGGGAATGTTTCCAAGGGAGGAGGGACATAAGGAAGGACATCCCAGGGGAAGGTGGGGAGTTCAAGAGCAGGAATGGTGGTGGGAGGGAGGTAAGGGCAGGGCTCAGTCCCCCAGTGGAAAAAGGAAGAGGAGCAGTGAGGGGGACCCTGGGGAGGAACAAGGGCAGCTAGATGGTGAAGGAGGGAGTAAATTCTCCAGGAGGAAAACGAAGAGGTCCCTAGGGAGGAAGAGAGGGATGGGGAGGGAAGGAGAAGGCACATTTGGGAACAACGGGAATTGGTAGTAGCCAAACAGTACCCACCTTGAGGGAGAAGAAGAGGGCCGGGATTGCCAGCAGAATGAAGAAGAAGAAGGAAAGGATGGAGAGAAACAAATAATCCTTTTCTGGGGGACTCAAGGATATCAGCACAACTGGCTGCATTGGTGTGACCTGAACTCCAGGTTCCTGGGCTCAGTCATAACCATGGACCTTGGCCTGAGGAGGAGATGCTGGGTGGGCAGAATCTGCAGACAGGAAATGGGTCCTGGACAGGGAACATCTAAATTCCCAAGAAATGAAGATCAGCTAAGCCATCCCCTCCACCTAGAAAGACACTGAAAACAGACACTGCCCCAAGCCAGAACCCACTACACCTCCGTGTTCCTGTGTAATAGCTTTACTGGCCTATGACAAAATTCAACCCTCTTCTACTCTCTCATAATTCCTCTCTGTACCCTCATTACACCCTCCATGTCTCCCTCCAACTGCTTCACTTTCGTCTTCTAAACTCTCCCCACCCCGCCTACACTTAAACTCACCACTCTTTTCTGATTATCCCATCTCAAACCTAGATAACGGGCCCTAGGATTTCCCTGGGCTTCTCGGTTCCCGAGAATGTCCTGGTGATTTCTGTCATGGGGCGTGGGCTTCTCTACTGGGCACCACTCATTAAGATGAGGAGCTCAGGTTAGATGTGTCTCAAGTGCTCAGACCCAGCTTCTGATTGGTTCAGTGTGTGTAAGGGGGAGGTTACGTAGCCACCGCCTTTTCTACTCGCCTTCTTAATCAATTCAGTGAACAGGGGGACTGGGTTAGTCCCTTACCTTTTTTGTTGTTGACCCCAGTCTGAACTCCTGATTGGTTCAACATATAGTGTGTGGGTCCCACGTCTAGACTGGATCTAAGTGCAATGGGCAAATTTACTGGTAGTCCCACAAGGAGCCTACTGTACGCACGGCCCATGCGGGGCTCGGAGGACCAGGTGGTGACTACAGCTGACAAGATCACAGCTCTCCTGGAATCCACAGCCCATGAGAGAGAGAGAGAGGGAAAACACCCAAATAAATAAACGAAACAATTTAAGGGAGAACCAAGAGCTCCAAGGAATAACTAAAATGAGAAGGAAGAGGGCATGTGCGCTATGCATGAAAGACAAGATAACTGTCACAAATACTTATGTAGTGAGCTACATATCAGCTACGTCGTGAAAATGAAAGCAACAAACAAGAAATTTTTATAAGGCCACTAGAAATACAAGGAGAAATGTCTAAAACCACAACCTTAGTGTGAGATCTAAATATGCCTCTTAGAAAATTTGAAAATGAAGTAGAAAAAGAATGCAAAAATACATACAGGATTTGAAGAATTTAACTAGTAAGTACAATTATAGAGTTATTTAGAAAGCTATGTCCTAAAGTAGTGACTGCACCTTCTTTAGTTATATCAAAGAAATATTTACAAAATTCATCAAGAACCTGGCTACAAATAGAAATTTCAAAATGTAGAGTTCCTGAAACCAAAAAAAAAAAAAAAAAAATCAGAAGTAAACAAAAAGGAGACTTAAAAATATTTCTATTCACAAACTAAGAGACATTCTCATAAATTACAGTCCTAACCCTTGGAGATACTGCAGGTTGGGTTCCAGGCCACTACAATAAAGTCAATATCACAATAAAGCAAGTCAAATGAATTGTTTGGTTTCCAAGAGCATATGAAAGTTATGATTACGCTATACTGTCGCCTATTTGGTGTGCAACAGCACGATGTCTGAAAAAAATGAGGCACACACCTCAACTTTAAGATACTTTATTGCTTAAATGTTAAAAATACTTTATTGCTAAAAGATGCTACCATCATTTGAGCTTTCAGTAAGTCATAACCCTTTTGCTGGTGGAGAATCTTGTCTCCATGTCCATGGCTGCTGACTCATCAGGGTGGTGGCTGCTGAAGGTTGGCATAACTGGTAATCTCTGAAAGTGACACAAACTGAAGTGTGCTGCACTTTCATGGACGATTTCTCTGCAGCATGTGATGCTGAATGACAGCATTTAAACCAGAGTAGAACTTCCTTCAGAATTGGAGTCAGTCCTTGGGATGCCTGGGTGGCTCAGGTAGGTAAGCTGCTGCCTTTAAAATCTTTAAAAAAAAAGAATTACAAGACAGAAACCAACAACACAATTTAAAAATGGGAGAAAAGATTTGAACAGATTCTTCACTAAAGAGACTATAAGAACATCAAATACGCACAGGAAAAATTTTCAAAATCATTAGGTATTAGGGAAATGAATATTAAAACTTTGATTAGAATAGTTCAAGTCAAAAAGGGTAACAATATCAAGCGCTTGTGAAGACGTGGAGACCTGGAACCTTCATTCACTGCTGGCGGAAGTGAAAAATGGTATAGTGTTCTGCAAAAACAGATTGGAAGCTTCTTATAAAGTTAAACACACATTTATCCTATGACCCAGCAACCCCACGCTGGGTATTTACCCTAGATAAATGGAAACATGTTCACATAAAGTTTTATGAGAATATTTACAAATACTCTATTCACAATCTCCAAAAATGGAAACAATTCAAATGTACCTCAATGAGGGGGTGGATAAATAAATTGTACAGACCGATACATTGGAATATTACTCAGAAGTTATGTGGAACAGACTGGTGATATACTCAACAACTTGGATACATCTCAGAGTCGTTAGGCTGAGGGAGAGAAGCCACTTTCAAAAGGTTATATACTGAGTGATGTCCATGAGAATGACAGAGTAAGGAATTTCAAAATCCCATCCCCCCATGAAAGCAGTGAATAAACCAACAAAAACTGTCAAAATCAACTTTATCAGAATCAAGGGTTTATAGCAAGCAGGCAAATGCTTAATTAGGTGAAAATAAAACCCCCAGTGTCCGTAAGGGAGCTTTGTGGTGTTTTAATTTATCCTGGAACCATCTCCCATTCCCCACATCACTTGTAGCCTTGAAGATAACAGCCCACATTCCCAGTACAAGTTCTTAGTACCTATCCTAGGTACTAGATATAAAATTCATTCTCAAAGAATCATGGTTGTTGCTTTGACCTGTCCGGTGGCCCCCTTAAAGACCAGCTCAAAAGACTTGCCTTTATTTCCTCTAACTGAGAACAATCTTAGGGATGAGGCAGCTGCTAGAGGTGGGGGAGGTGTCCAAAGCAAGTTGGGACAACTAGGCTAGAGGGAAAACAGTTGGGGCAAACCACAGACAAACCAAAGAGCTTTAGAGGAAAAGCTGGGGAATGAGATGTTTGGGAAACAAGGGTGTAGAAAAGCTCCCACATATTTCTGGGAATATACCAGTCCACATGTTTGTCCGCTGGGCGCAGAGCCTGCTCAAGATTCTCTCTCCCTCTGCCCTCTTCCCCACATTGTGCAAGCATGCACACACACTCTCACTCTCAAAAAAATTAATAGACACATCCCTGAGGAGATTCAGACATTAGATTTATCAGCTAGAGATTTTTAAATCAACTATTTAAAATAGACTCAAAGAACTATAGGAAACCATAAGAATGTGAAATACATAATATCAATACAGAGAAATCATAAAAAGGAACCAAATAGAAGTTTGGGAGTTAAAAAAGACATTATCTGAAATGAAAAATTCAGTAGAAAGATGCAAAAGCAGAATTGAGCAAACAGAAGAAATAATCAGTGAACTTGAAATAGATCACTTGAGATTACCTGGCTGAAAAACAGAAAGAGAAAATTATGAAGAAAAATGAACATCACCTAAGACACCTGTGGGACCCCACCAAATGTATCAATACATGCATAATAGGAGTATCAGGAGAGAAGAGAAAGAAAAGTGAGTGATTATGGACATTGGGGAGGGTATGTGCTACGGTGAGTGCTGGGAAGTGTGTAAACCTGGCGATTCACAGACCTGTACCCCTGGGGCTAATAATACATTATATGTTAATAAAAAATTTTATAAAATGGAAAAAAAAGAAAAGTACATGAAGAATATTTGAAGAAATAATGGCCAAAAAACTTTCCTAATTTATTAAGTTTTTTTATAGGTGGTGGGGGAGAAAGAGTGGCAGTGGTGGTGGGGAGTCTGCTTGAGATTCTCTCACCCTCTGCCCCTCCCCCTGCTTGCACTCTATAAATAAATTAAATAAATAAATAAATAAATAAAATCTTTAAAAAAAAATACTCCAAAAAAAAAAATGCTCCAAATATATACTGTCTACACTTCAGAGCCAAAGACATAAATAGGTTGAAAGTGAAAGGACGGGAAAATATATTCCATACAAATAGTAAGCAAAAGAGAGCTGAAGTCACTACCGTAATATAAAAAAAATAGACCCTCAGGGTGCCTGGGTGGCTTAGTGGGTTAAGCCTCTGCCTTCGGCTCAGGTCATGATCCCAGGGTCCTGGGATCAAGCCCCACATCAGACTCTCTGCTCGGTGGGGAGCCTGCTTCTCCCTCTCTCTCTGCCTACTTGTGATCTCTCTCTGTCAAATAAGTAAATAAAATCTTGAAAAAAAAGAAAAAAGAAAAATAGACCCTAAAACAAAAATTATTATGAGATAAAAAAGGACATTATAGGGATGCCTGGGTGGCTCAGTTGGTTAAGCTGCTGCCTTCGGCTCAGGTCATGATGCCAGAGTCCTGGGATCGAGTCCTGCATCGGGCTCCTTGCTCAGCAGGGAGCCTGGTTCTCTCTCCGCTGCTGCCTGCTTGTGTGCTCTCTCTCTCTCCCTCTCTCTGACAAATAAAATCTTTTAAAAAAGGGACATTATGTAATGATAAAAGAGACAATCCATCAAAGATATACCAGTCATAAGCATATATTCACCTAATACAGAGTTCCACAATATATGAGGCAAAAACAGAAGTGAAGTAACCCAGACAGCCCAACAATTATGGTGGCTATTGAAATAGTGGGCTATGTGAAATAATACTTCAACACCTCAACTCCAAAAATGGAAACAGAAGACCTGAACAATACTTTATATTGACTAGACCTAACAGACATCTTTAGAACATTCCACCCAACAATAGAGGAATATGCATTCCGCACAAGTGCACATGGAACATCCTCAGATCAAATGTCAGACCAAAACAAACCCAAATATATACATATAAACATTGAAATAATATAAAGTATATTCTCCAACCACAATGGAATGAAATTAGAAATCAGTAAGGGAAGAACCTCTGAAAAATTTGAGTATGTGGCAATTAAACAAGACACTCTTAAACAACCAAGGAGTCAAAGAAGAAATCAAAGGAAAATTAGAAAATGCTTTTAGGTAAAGGAAAACAAAAACACAACATACCAAAACTTAGAGCATGTGGTAAAAGCAGCGCTCATAGGGAAATTTATAGCTGTAAATTTCTACATTAAAAATGAAGAAATATCGGGGTACCTGGGTGGCTCAGTGGGTTAAGCCTCTGCCTTAGGCTCAGGTCATGATCTCAGGGTCCTGGGATCGAGCCCCGCATTGGGCTCTCTGCTCAGAAGGGAGCCTGCTTCCCTCTCTCTCTGCCTGCCTCTTTGCTTACCTGTGATCCCTCTCTGTCAAATAAACAAATAAAATTTTTTTAAAAAATGAAGAAAGGGACGCCTGGGTGGCTCAGTTGGTTAAGCAGCTGCCTTCAACTCAGGTCATGATCCCGGCGTCCTGGGATCGAGTCCCACATCGGGCTCCTTGCTTGGCGGGAAGCCTGCTTCTCCCTCTGCCTCTGCCTGCCATTCTGTCTGCCTGTGCTCGCTCTCTCTCCCTCTCTCTCTGACAAATAAATAAAATCTTAAAAAAAAAATGAAGAAATATTTCAAATCAACAACCTAACCTTCCATCTTAAGGAACTATAAAAACAAGAAAAAACTCAACCAGAAGCAAGCAGAGGGAAAGAAATACTAAAAATTGCAGAGGTAATAAATGAAACCGAGAATAAACAGAGAAAATCAATGAAACTGAAGTAGTTCTTTGAAAAGAACAACAAAATTGGCAAACTTTTAAGCTAGACTGGCCAAGAAAAAGAGAAGACCCAAATTACTAAAATCAGAAATACTTTCAAAAGTGAAGACATCACCACCAACCTTAAAGAAATAAAAAGAATTATAAGAGAATACTATTATACCCCAACAAATTAGAAAACCTAAATGAAATGCACAAATTCCTGGAAAGCCATAAACTACCAAAACTGACTCATAAAGAAACCAGACATTCTCAGTTAATCAATAACAAGTAGAGAGTAAATCAGTTTAAAACCAAGCCAAACCAAAGGACAACAACAAAAACTTCCAACAGAGAAAATCCCAGACCCAGAAAACTTCATTGGTGAATTCTATCAAATGTGTAAAGAATAAAAATGAATCCTTTTCAAACTCTTGCAAAAAAGAGAAGAGGACAGAATACTTCTTAACTTATTCCATGGGATCACTGGTATCCTGATATCAAGCCATACAAAGTGGGGCACCTGATGGCTCAGTGGGTTAAGCCTCTGCCTTCGGCTCAAGGTCATGGTCTCAGGGTCCTGGGATAGAGCCCCACATCAGGCTCTCTGCTCAGCTTCCCCCTCTCTCTCTGCCTGCCTCTCTGCCTACTTGTGATCACTCTGTCAAATAAATACATAAAATCTTAAAACAAACAAACAACAAAACCTATACAAAGATATCAGGAGAAAAGAAGAACAGACCAATATCCCTTATGAATACAAAGGCAAAAATCCTCAGCAAAATACTAGCCAACCAAATCCAGCAGCATGGTAAAAGGATTATACCCCATGAGCAAGTGGGATTCAGTCCAGGAATGCAAGGTGGTTTAACATACAAAACTCAATCAAGGTAATACACCACATTAATAGAACGAAGGGGAGAAAACAGGATTATCTCAACTGGGACAGAAAAAGTGCTTGACAAAATTGAATATCCCTTCATGATTAAAAAAAAAAAAAACAATCGGAATGTTAGAAATAGAGGGAAACTAGCTCAACCTGACAAAGGGCATCTAGGGAAATCCCACAGTTAATATCATATTTAATGATAAAAGACTTGATGCCCTCCCCACTAAGATCAGGAACAAGACAAGGACATCTGCTCCCACCACTCCTATTCAACACTGAATAGTTCTAGCTGGGGCAATTTGGCAAGGGAAAGAAATAAAAATCACCCAAACTGGAAAGGAGGAATCTTTAACAATTTCTGTTCACAGATGACATGATCCTATGCTTAGAAAAATTCTAAAGAATCCCCCCACACACACACACACACAAAAACTGTAATAGTTATTAAATTATTTCAGCGAAGTTGCACAATAACTAAGATCAACATGTAAATATCAATTGTATTTTAGTACACTAGCAATGAACAATCTGAAAATGAGATTAAGAAAACCATCCCATTTACAAAACCATCAAAAAGAATACTTAGAAATAAATTTAATCAAAGGAGGTACAAGACTTGCACCCTAAAAACTATAAAACATCTTTTAAAGAAACCGAAGAAGACTTAAAATAACTGAGATCTCTTGCGTTCATTGATTCCAAGGCTTAGTATTTTTCAGATGCTAATACTCTCCCAATTATTCTACAGGTTCAATGCAATCTCTACCAAAATTTCAACTTCCTTCTTTTTTTTTAACTTTTTAAAAGATTTTATTTATTGAGAAAGAGCATGAGCAGGGGAGAGGGACAGAGGGAGGAAGAGGCTCCCCACTGAGCAGAGAGCTGGATGTGGGACTCTGTCCCAGGACCCCAGGATCATGACCTGAGCCAAAGGCAGACACTTAACCCACTAAACCACTCAGGAGCCCCTCAACTGCCTTCTTCGCAGAAATGGACAAACTAATTCTAAAAATCATACAGAACTGCAGGGGACCACGAATAACCAAAACAATCTTGAAAAACAAAGTTGGAGGACTCTCATTTCCTGCTTTCAAAGCTTTGATTACAGCTACAGTAATTCCAAAGAATACTGCACTGGCCTAAGGGTAGACATATTGATCACTGCAGGAGAACTGAGATTGAAATAAACCCATGCATCTATGGTCAGTTTTGGTGTACCAAGGGTACCAAGCTCAGGGATCCAGGGACATATCACCACCAGGGTTCTGGGGCATGACCTACAGGACCTAAAGGGCAGCAGATGGAGGAGGACCATGGCCAGGGAAAGGGTCTCAGCACAATGGCAAGAAGAATGGACAGCAGAGATATCAGTGAATGGAGACCAGGCTGAACCAACTCTGCAGGTCAGAGGAGCCCTGAAAGGAGGGGCAGCTTGGCCCCCACACCACCCCACTGCCCCAGTATGTTTCCTTACTGTCCTCCATCTAGAGTTTCCTGATTTCCCTCCCTTCTTGATTTATCCTTCCTGTCTGTCCCCAGCAACTCTCCCTGACACCCAAAGGCTCTCTCTCTATCCTCCATAACACTGTTTCTGTCCCAGTGAATGTTCTCTGTTCTCATTTAAATCTTCCTATAATCTTTTCATGTCTCCTTATGACCTTGTCTTTTGCCATTATGATGACAGTGTCTCCTGGTAACACCCCATACACACTCTTTATCCCTCTACAAAAGCTCCCCCATTTACCCTGCAATGTGTCCCCTATAAGCTCTCCCAGTCCTCCTATAACCCTTTCCCATTCCCCCAATCACCCCTTCTCTGTCCTTCCTTAATTTGACCCTGGTCCCCCACCAGTCTCCTTCCTTTATCCTCTAACCAGCTCTCTTTCTTCCTCACCCCCTCTCTGTCCACACATGATCCTACCCTCTACCCTGGTCTTTAACTTCCCCACTCTTTTCCGATTATACTCTACTTAACCTCACTAAGGAACTAGGGCGGAGGCTCCAATCCCTCAGGCCTGGAAGTTGACACGGTGGAGCGTGACGTCATGGGGCGTGGTCTCTATGCTCACTTCCTTTGCCCTTATTTCCTCGATGCGATTGGCTGTTAAAATAGAAAGGGTGGAGTCCAAAGTGTTCAGACTTCTGCTTCTTTCCCTTGAAAATGAGGCTGGCACTGAAGAAAACCTCTTCCTGAAAGAATTGGGTGGGGCTTTAGTTATTTGCATTTATCCTCCAGCCTGAACTCCTGATTGATTCAACGTGTAAAATATGTGGGTCTTACTCACCACCAGGTATATTCGTGATTGAACCTCTGACTGGTTCCCTGCATACAGAGGACAGGATTTATTAATTCATTAAACGTATTTTAATTAGGAGCCTACTGTGTGTCAGGTCCTGAGCTCAGTCACCAGCGAAGAGTGGTGACCAAAGTAAACAACGCCGTGGTTCTTCTGGGGTTAACAATTCATGGGGGGAGATGGAAGATAAACAGCCAGCTAACTCAGAGGACTTCAGAATAGACCAGTGGCTATGATGGTAATAGAAGGAAGGAGGGAGGCCTGACAGAAGAGGGAGGGACCATTTGAGCTCAGATGTGCAGGATGAGCTAGCCAAGAGAAGATCTGGGGAAATGAGAGTTCCAGGCAGGAGAGCAGCAGGTGCAAAGGTCCTGAGGTGGGAGGGAGGTTTGTGTGTTCCAGAAGCAGGAACAAGATCCTATGGTTGGAGTGGGGGAATCATGAGGGGAGGATGTGAGGGAAGGTAGAAAGCAGACTAGGCAGGGTTTGGACATCTGAATGGGGTTTGGATTTGATCCTAAGAGCCACAGAAACCTCCTAGAGGTTGTAAATCTGGGAGAGATGAGATGTGATTTAGATTGTGGAGAAGCTCTGGCTGCCCTGAACAGAATGAAAAGTGGGAGGCAGTAGGTTCCTCATTTGCCAGGAACCTCAAACCCTCACAAAGCAGAAGCTGCGTCGAGGGGTGAGCAGAGCAGGTGTCAGGAAGGTGCCCTCACTTCCAACCTTCACAAGAGCATTCTCTGAGATAAGGCATAACTGGCTATGGTCTGTCCAATTTCTAGCTAATCTGGGTCCCTTTCCTGCCCTGCTCAACTGACTTTGGTGTAGATCCAGGAAAAGCAAAGCTCTCAACTCTTATCCTGGTGTCTTAAGAGTCACCAGGACACACTTATTCCCCTACCCTGTACAAATCTGTATCACCAGGCCCCTGCAGACCTCACAAACCTCAGCTCTACCCTCTCTCCTCTGACTCACTTTACCCCAAACTAAAGCCCCCTGAAACAGTGTCTTGCCTTGCCATTGGAGCCAGGTGCAAAAGGAAAAATGTGCACCCTATTATATACATGTTTTTAACCAGTTAGTTTTTTTCAGAATATGAAAGTAGCTAAAAATATATTTAAAGAAAAGTAGTTATATTAAAACATACAGTTGGGGCACCTGGGTGGCTCAGTGGCTTAGGCCTCTGCCTTTGCCTCAGGTCATGATGCCAGGGTCTTGGGATCAAGCCCCGCATCGGGCTCTCTGCTCAGCAGGGAACCTGCTTCCCCTCCTCTCTCTCTGTCTGCCTCTCTGCCTACTTGTGATCTCTGCTGTCAAATAAATAAATAAAATCTTTTTAAAAAATAGTTATTTTTAAGTTTACATATTTTACTTATAACTAATTGTAACTAATAACTAATTTGTTACAATCTTACTTTCCTAGCTTTAATGAAAGAAAATTCATCAATATTTTCAAAATTTCTTTATCTTGTTTTCAACTGAGAGAATTGCCATATTGACAATTTCCTTTGAATAAATAAATAAATAATTTTAAAATGACTTCAGCTTACTGAAACATATTTTTTTTTTAAGATTTTGCTTATTTATTTGAGAGGCAGAGTAGGTGAGAGAGCACAAGCAGGGGGTGCGTCAGGGGGAGAAGCAGGCTCCTCACTGAGCAGGAAGCCCAATGCGGTGCAGTGCTCGATCCCAGGACCACAAGATCATGACCTGAGCCGAAGGCAGACTCATAACAGACTGAGCCACCCAGGCATCCCCTGAAACTGCTTTTATAGGACATCAGTGTATTGTTAAAAAAAAAAACAAAACTCTCAAGTTCACTTTCAAATTTGGATAAGGTTGTACTAAGCAAAATTTGTGCATGGGGTTTAGAAGATCCAAACCTGACACTGATAAGACAAGTTATTTATATACCATACTGCTTACAACTATTTCAGATTAAATGTCACACTACTTGAAGCACCAGAATATTTAAGATCCAACTTACCAGAAGATTAATTTTTCTGTGGGTAAAAATTTTAAATCTTAAGACACTGGGGCACCTGGGTGGCTCAGTTGGTTCAGCATCTGCCTTCTGCTCAGGTCATGATCCCAGGGTCCTAGGATCAAGCCCTGGTTTGGGCTCTGCCCTCAGAGGGGAGTCTGCTTGTCCCTCTGCCCCTCCTCCTGCGCATGCCCACCCTCTCTCTCTAATAAAAAAATTTTAAAGAAAAATTAAGACACTTTAATTTTTCATATTTCCATTTCAATGTAAAACTAGGATGTCTATAATCTACTTAATTTGTATTGATTAATTACATTATAGTTTTTTTTATTGACAGAGATCACAAGTAGGCAGAGAGGCAGGCAGAGAGACGGGGCGGGGGGAGCAGGCTCCCTGCTGAGCAGAGAGCCCGATGCGGGGCTTGATCCTAGGACCCTGGGTTCATGACCTGAGCTGAAGGCAGAGGCTTTAACCCACTGAGCCACCCAGGTGCCCCGATTAATTACATTATAAAAGTGATGAGCACTTTGATAATCTCTAGTGATTAATACATTTTCAATTTTTTTACTTTGCTTTTTTTGTTTATATTCAAATTTGGCACACATCTGTTCATATCTCTTGCTGTTCATCTAACATATTTTCAAAGTAACTTTCATTTATTGTAAGCAAAGGACTCGACCTTCTGTTAAGTGTAGAGCTTTATATAGACATCTTTTTCAAAGTATGGAACTTTACTCACTTTTCTACCCATTCAATAGATTTTCCCATACAGATAGATAGCATAAATACTAGTAATCTATTTGCACCAAAATGTTCCTGATTTCAGCATAATGTATTTTGTCATCTGATCTCATATCTTTTAACGAATTTAATTTTTGTGCAGTGCCTTGATTTCTTTTGATCTTGAAAGTCACTGAGTATCCATATGTGTTTTTACAGTGGTTTTTGGCATAAGTATATATTCTTTTGTACAATTCTAAAAAAGGTTATTGTATTTAAATTCACCGAAGCAGCATTTTTTTAAAAAAGATTTTATTTATTTATTTATTTGACAGAGAGAGATCACAAGTAGGCAGAGAGGCAGGCAGAGAGAAAGGGGGAAGCAGGTTCTCCGCTGAGCAAAGAGCCTGATACAGGGCTCGATCCCAGGACCCTGAGATCATGACCGGAGCTGAAGGCAGAGGCCCAACCCACTGAGCCACCCAGGCGCCCCTGAAGCAGCATTTTTGCATATTAAATTAAGAGTATGAGCTGGGCAAGATACAAACTTAGCAGAATCACATTTTGGGGAGATACTGCTTTGTACATATTTGCTCTGTTATCATACCTTACTTTATACTTAACTGTCATGTCTCCTAGGCCTCCTCTGATCGGTAAGAGTTTCTCACTTGTTTTTAATGACCTCGGTGTTAAAGTCAGGTATTTAAGGATAACACCCCGCTGAGCTGGGAGCCCAGTTCAGGGCTTGATCCCAGGACCCTGAGATGATTACCCTAGCCAAAGGCTGACATCTTCATCATGTCATATAATTATGTTTTTTGTGGTGAGAACATTTAAGATCCACTCTTTCAGCAACTTTCAAGTATATGATATATAATGTAACATAATATAAATATAACATATAATCACTGTGTTGTACATTATATCCCCAGAACTTATTTACCTTCTAACTGGAAATTGCACCCTGTGAAGGCTCAGCTCTTCACTAGCCCTGCTGACAGATGAGGGAGGAGGGGGGTAAATCCAGACGACTAGAGACAGCCTCCACATCCAGAGCCCACTGGAATTATTCAGACAAGTCAGTCTTTAGCCTGCTTGCCCTGCTTTGGCATGCCTTTCCTGCCAAAACCACTAGAAAGGCATTTTGCTCAGGTCATCCCCTCACCTCCTCTGTGTCCTGGCTAACCTTGGCACTTCTGTTGCTCTGCACAGCTTGGTGTGCCCCTTCCTCTTAGGAACTATGAGTAAGGATCCATCTTTTCGATGGCAGTCATCTCCTGATCTGTTGGCCTTGCCGTGCCTGAATAATAATAAAGCCTATATTTTTTTAAAAGATTTTATTTATTTATTGGACAGAGAGAGATCACAAGTAGGCAGAGAGAGAGAGGAGGAAGCAGGCTCCCCACCAAGGAAAGAGCCCGATGTGGGGCTCGATCCCAGGACCCTGGGATCATGACCTGAGCCGAAGGCAGAGGCTTTAACCCTCTGAGCCACCCAGGCGCCCCTAAAGCCTACATTTTATTTTTAAAAAGATTTTATTTATTTGACAAAGAGAGAGAATGGGAGAGCACAAGCAGGGGGAGGGGCAGAGGCAGAGGGAGAAGCAGGCTCACTGCTGAGCAGAGAGCCCAACATGGGGCTTGATCCCAGGACCCCAGGATCAAGACCTGAGTTGAAGGCAGATGCTTAACCAGCTGAGCTACCCAGGTGCCCCTAAAGCCTACATTTTATTTTTTTTTAAGATAATTTATTTATTGGGGCAGCTGGGTAGCTCAGTGGGTTGGGCCTCTGCCTTTGGCCATTTGTATATCTTCTTTGGAGAAATGTCTATTGAAATCCTTTGCTCATTCAAAAACAGGTTTTATGTCTAATTGTTGAATATCTTTTTTAAGTAAGGTCTATGCCCAGTGTGGGGCTTGAATTCAGGACCCTGAGATTAAGAATTGCACACTCCACTGACTGAGCCAGCCAGGCACCCCAAATATCTTTTTGTTTGTAAGGTATAGATATTCTTAGATAGATAGATATATCTATAGATATACATTTTTTTTTTAGGTATAAGTCATTGGCTGTTGGTATACATAGCACAAGTATATTTTCCTATGCTGTGACTTTCCTTTTTTACTCTCTTAATGGCATTTTGGGACGAATAGAAGTTATTCATTTTAATGTAGTCCAATTTGCCAACATTTTCCTCATGTTTAGTTTTGTGTCCTATTTAGGATATCTGTGCTTTGTCTAAAACCATGAAATTGTCTTCTGTGCTATCTTCTAGAAGTTCAACTGTTTTATATCCCACATTCGGATCTGTGATCATTCTGGAATTTATTTCTGTATATAGTGTGAGATTGGCTCTAGATTAAATTATTTCCAGGGGTGCCTGGGTGGCTCAGTCAATTGAGTGTCTGCCTTCGGCTCAGGTCATAATCTCAGGGTCCTGGGATCAAGTCCGGCATCAGGCTCCCTGCTCAGCAAAGAGCCTGCTTCTCCCTCTGCTTCTGCCCCTCCTCCTGCTTGTGTTCTCTCTCTCTCTCTCTCTAATAAACAAAATTTTTTAAAAATTAAAAAAATAAATTATTTCTATATGGATATGCAATTCAACCTGCACCATTTATTGAAAATTATATCCTCTACCTACTAAACTACAGTGCCACTTTTACCATAAATCAAATGACCACATATATGTGGTCATTTCTAGACGCTGTTGTGGTCTAGTGGTCTGTTTCTAGACTCTGTTGCATTAGCCAACATGTCTATACTCAACACCAAGACCGCAATGTCTTAGTTACTATAAAATTCTAGTAAGACTGGCTATTTGTTACTGTAAGTCTCCCAACTTTGTGTTTCCTCCTCAAGATTGCCTTGCCTCTTCTTAGGACTCTGGATTTCCATATATATTTTAGAATTAGTGTAACAATGTCCAACAAAAAAAATGGTTCTATAGATAGTTGGGAGAGTTGATATCTTTACTGTACAGTTTCTAATCCATGAACATGGTCTAATCGTTCCTTGTATTTGGGTCTTCTCTAATATTTTTCACTGATGTTATATAGTTTTATGTGCAGAGGTCCTAAGGGGGAAGAGGTCATAAGAACCTCCAATTTGTCTGCCAAGTCGGGCAGAAGTTTTGGGTAAAACTACTGCTACTTGGAATTGGCATGCGAAGAGAAGCAGCAGTCTTCAGGGACTAAGCCCTTAACCTGTGAGATCTGATACTGTGTCCAGGTAGACAGAGTCCAAATTAAATCATAGGACATCCAGCTGGCGCCGCCGAACTGCTTGCTGTCAGAAAGATCCCTACACATTTGGTGAACAGAAGTGTCAGAAGTGGAGTATTCTGTATGAGTAGTAAAGGAGGCAAACAGAAAGAAATACTGGGATTTTCCTTACACAGATGTTAATTTGGTTTTTTCACTCTCATTTTCTCATGAGTATAGTTTTGCAAGAACTACATGCTATGTGATACACAGCAACAGACTGAATGCAGAAGCAGGTGTGAGAATCCAGTTATCTTCTATTCGGCTAGACATTAAAGAAATTTGCAAAAATGTAAAAGAATGCCACTCCGCTCTCAAATGTTTTGGAACATATAGTTATTTTCATGACAAAACTGTTACTTCTATTAGCATGCAAAGGTTTTTTACTGTTATTTTGAAATTAATAAACAGTTAATTTTTCCAGCTTTAACCCCGATATAGAAAATGCCAGTAGATACAACTCATATAAGCGAAAGCTTTTGGAGGGTTCTCAAAAAATTTAAGAGTGAAAGAGGTCTTGAAACCAAAAAGAGTTTGAGAACTGATGTTTCGGGGTCGTCATCAGCACTTGGTGGCATCCTGCTTCCCGGCGCCCTTGCCTGCCAGCAGTGCCACACACTGGAGGTCGGAGGAACTGCAGGGCATCACCTGCTTGTGGTCTTAATACCTACTGATTGGGACGTACCTTATCTTCAGAGGTCTGGGCATCAGCCACGCAGCTCCCCCGTCTCTAAGTCCTGTAACACCACCTCTTCGTTTTGTCCTCCCAGTCTAGGCGTAGGAATGGAGTTACCTTAGTCTTTTTCTTTCGCTCTTACAGGATTCCAATCCCTGTGTGGCCAACCTCTGTTTCAAATCCCCTCTTTTGCAAATACCTATGGTGTCTGTTGGCTTGACTGAATTCTTTTTTTTTTTTTTTAATTTTTTATTAACATACAATGTATTATTAGCCCCAGGAGTACAGGTCTGTGAATTTCCAGGTTTACACACTTCACAGCCCTCACCATAGCACATACCCTCCCCAATGTCCATAACCCAACCACCCTCTCCCTCCACCCCCCCCCCCGAAACCCTCAGTTTGTTTTGTGAGATTAAGCATCTCTTATGGTTTGTCTCCCTCCCGATCCCAGTTGTTTCATTTATTATTTTCCTACCCCCCAACCCTCCACAAAAAAGTATAAGAATGAAATAAGAAAAAGAACAAGAAACAATAGATACACAGTAAAGAGGTAATATTCATCAAATCTGTCCACTGTCTTTAGTCATCATAACTTTCCCAGGTTAATCCCAGCTGCCGTCTACACTATGAAGACGTCATCACAAGACCCAACCTCCAGAATATACAACCCATCCCCACTCTTGTATCTATTTCTGCCCAGAAATGAGCACTAGAAGTGGAAGATGTCCTAGTTCTTATCTTGATGGAGATCCTGAATAGTACTCTCAATTCATTCTACAAAGCCATGCATTCTTTCCACCATCATCCCCTAATAGATCAAGAAAGCCAACTGGGAAGCAAACTGTTACACAGCAAGGATATATTCAGGTCAAATGCTTTTCTTGAGTTTACCTGTTATTACGTGCACATAAATACACCTTCTATTTTCAGTCTCTTGTTAGCTAACCCTCCAGCCAAGGGATGCACCAGCTAAAGATCACGGTAGTCAAGGGATTCAGCTGATGAGGGATTCCTAAGCTCAGAAATACCATATCAAGTTACCATATCAAAGCCACCTCAGACAAAAGATTCACTAGTCAAGAGGACCTCATCCCCAATCCAAGGTTCCCACCATCCTTGGGACCTGCCAGAAACCAATCTGCATTCTTCATCCCACCCAACCTTGAGTTCTGTCTCCCCTCACTTCATATGTTTTGCTCTGGAATATCCAGCTTGCCCCTTAAAAGGCTCTGAGCTAATTACTCATTCTGTCAAGCAGATCACCACACATGAGTTACCGATAAAAGGAGAGGGCTCGAAATACGGGGAGGGTAGCAAAGATCATCACAATGTCAACCACCAGAAATACAAGTCCAAACTCTTGTGCCCACTGAATTTTGGTCTCAGAGTTGCCAAGGAAGACAGAATACAGTCCAGCACTGGAGGAGACACTTCTGCTCACATGAAGAAGGGACAGCACAGGACCAGCTCCAACAGTGGGTGTCTGGGCAGCGCGTGCAATTGGCCTTTATGAAATTCTCTTGGGCCACAGCAGAAGGACCCTGATCCTTCCTTCACGGAGTCTGAAATACTAAAAGCTGGGGTCGGGCCTGAGGGCACAGGCACGTAAGCAGAACAAAGGAATACACGATGAGCCTGAAATAGGGAGAGATATTCCCACCTGAGGTGATGAACCCTGCAGGCTGTGTGGGCTTTTTAGCTCTTGGTCAGACAGTGTTCCACGCCCAAGGCCTATTCTTCTGTGACAGGCAGAGGTTGAAAGACTCTGCACACGAAGACATTCCCTGAAGACTTCCCTGGCCCCTGGAGTGTGTGTCCCTTGGGCTGTTCTTCGTGCTTCTAAGTCCACGCCTGGGCTTCAATATGGTTGTGTCTTTGACAAATCACCCTGGAATCTATATTTGTGGACTTCACTGTGTCATCTCCTACCCACTTACAAGTCTCTACAGATTGGCTTCTCACACCCTCCACTCCCCTGAAACAACCAGCGAAGGGAAATATCAACTAAAACCCAGTGGCATTAGCATCCATTGATAGTTCTTCCCTGAGTCAGTAATGACAATGGTGTTTGAAATGGCTGCTAGTTTTCTTTTTCTTTTTTTTTTTTTAAAGATTTACTTATCCATTTGACAGAGATCACAAGTAGGCAGAAAAGCAGGCAGAGAGAGAGAGGGAAGCAGTCTCCCTGCTGAGCAGAGAGCCCGATGTGGGGCTGGATCCCAGGACCCTGGGATCATGACCTGAGCTGAAGGCAGAGGCTTTAACCCACTGAGCCACCCAGGCACCCCCGACTGCTAGTTTTCTAGTGATGGATAACAAACGCCCTCAAACTTAGTTATTAACTCACAGTTCTGTAAGTCAGAATGTCTGCGTTCTCTAAAACATTCAGAATCTCACGAGGCTAAAATCCAGGTAGGCGTTGGCCAGTCTCAGGAGCTAGGATCCTCTTCCAAACAAATATGGTTATGACAGAATTCAGATCCTTGCTCTTACAGATATAAAATAGGTCCTGTTTCGTTGCTGGGTATCAGTTGGGAGCCACTTCAGCTAGGGGCTGCCTGCATTCCTTGCCATGTGGCCTCCTCCATCTTCAAGCTAGGAATGGAGAATCTCCCTTGACTGCACTCCATCACAGGCCTTGAGTCATTTTTGCCGGTAAGACCCAGTCCCACTGAAGAACTCACTGGATTATGGTTCTCCCATGGAGGATATTTTCACTGTCTTAAAGTTAACTGATGGGAACTTAACTCCAAGAACCAAACCCCTCCACAGCAGCAAATAGATTAGTACTTGAATGAATAACAGGGAAAATGTGTGTGTACACCATGGAGCAGGACTCTTGGGGCCATCTTAGAATTCTGCCTACCACCATGTTGAATTCCCATTTCCATCATTCCATCCACACTTATTAGATGGCATTCTACTTTAAAAAAAAAACAAAAAAACAAAAAACCTTTCTCTTTTTCACCTCCTTTCTCTTTCTTTCAGTCAGTATGGACTAAAGAATTCTTTTCTAATTCGATATTTTGTAATCTATTATTGACATTATTCCTTTTCCTCCCCTTCTGATTGTGAAATCTCCTAGTTTTCTTACGGGCCTTGCCTACTTCCTCTCTCCCACCATTCTATGAGAGGCGACTGGGGTACCGCCCTCCTGTGAGGCCCACAGATAGGGTTCCCCAGCAAGGAGGAGCCAGGATCAGTTCTTACGATGGCTCCCAACCAATCCCTATCAGGGCGGGTGGAGTCAACGTCCTGATAGAGGATAGAACCAGCTCTAAGCAAGTCCTGGAGAACGAGAGAATCGTGAGACCACGCCCTGTTATGCAGACAGCCAATCAGGACTTGAGGTGCTGGCTTCTCTATTGTGAAGAAGTGGCCTTTAACCACTGGAGTCTTGGGATGCTGGAGTCTTGGGTTAGAACAAGGGGAGGTAGAGTGGGTTTGGCTCTCTGTTTTCAAGACACTTGGGATCTGTCTTTGTCTGGGTGGAAAGATCATGCCCCCAAAACAAGCCCCAGCCAATGCAGGGGCCCCAGCCGATGCAGGGGCCCCACAAGCTGCAGGGGCCCAACCTGCTACAGAGGCCCCTGAGAAGCCGCCAAAGGAACCACAGACACCTGAAGAACTGGCATTTTATGCCCCGAATTACCTATGTTTGACCATCCTGGCTGTATTTCTTTTCCCTCCCCTGGGATTAATAGCTGTATTCTTCACTTACAAGGTAAAACAATACCTGTGCCATGGCCCATCCTGCCCTCTACAAGCCCCTTGCACCTGCTTCCATCCTGGGACCCGGGTAGGGGTTTCCTCTCCGTGCCCATCGGTCTCCAGCCCTCCCCTAAGGGTGTCACAAGGCTGGACTCAGGAACCCACATCTAAAGCTCCTATCCCTACAGACCTGGCAGGCCAACAAGAACAGCCAGTGGGAAGACGCTTACATCAACTCAGGCCGAACTGGTTGGTTGGATGTATTCGCCATACTCATCGGTTTAGGCATCATTTATGTCTATGCCCTATTTATGTGAAGGTCAGGTCAGTAGTCCATAGGTCCACCCCAAATAGGACCCACCCACCAAGACACCAGCCAAATCAGCCGCCATGCAAGAACTCAACAGCTGAGACATCTTCTAGCCAAGAAACTTATCAGCCAAGGAACTCAACATCTGAGCAACCCACTAGCCTAGGGACATCATACTACTTCATCTTCTTGGCCTCTAGAGCCATCTTCATCCACCTTGGGGATCCTCACTTTCATGCTCTGGATGTGCTTTACTCTTTGATGCTGGGCTTCTCTTTCAGAAAAATATTTATTTCAACCAATAAAAATGAAGGGGATGTTTCAGCTTCTCATATGGGTGCATGTGTGTGTTTCTGAGTCAGTGCCTGTGTTATGCTGGGGCTCCGTGTTTCTTATCTCTGCTTTTTCTAGGAAAACAGAAATCTCCTCCAGCTTTGGGAATCCCAAAGTCAAACTGTTGGGGGGAAAATGGAAAGACTTCAAGAAATAAACAATAGATTTAGTGGGAGAGCTGATGAAGACCACCTCTCTCCCAATCAAAAGTAAATGGTCCCCTATTCGTGGAATAGGGGAAGTAGAGAAAGAGAGATTATATGCAAGTGTATCCCTAAGGAGGTCCTAAGGTCTGTGTCTAAGGAAGGGGTGAGGTGTCAAAGATCCCAGATACCACTTGTATTACTTCTTTACAAATAAGGCCTACAGAGGTTCCAAGATCACAAAGAAAATATGCTGCATGGTGTGGAGGTCTAGGAAGAAATGGCCTTAGACAGCCAAGTAGGATAGCCCATACCCCAGGTTGGTGAAAAGGAGGTGGAGTCTACAGGAATGCCAAGTGCCAGGGTGGGAGTTACTATCCGAGAGGAGCAGGGATAACATAGGAGCCATCCAGAATTAAGGAAAACAGAAATCTGGGCTGACATCATGGACAAAAAACACACAGGGGTTCTTACTGGTACCTTAACTTCATGAACAAACCCAAATTCAGACCCAGAAACCCTAGACTTAGCAGAATTAAGTTTCTGTAGCCAAGAAGAACAGGGATTATCAATAAAAAGGAGGTTGAGGAGCTGTGGAAAAGACTGCTAACTCTACCAAAGCTCAACTTTTCTTCCTGGGAGCATTACTCATCTTCCTGGGAGCATTAAACATGTCCTAGGTTCGCCTGTGTGGCCATGAGATGGTCTTTGGCTCTCTGGAATGTGATCAGAAGTGATGTGTGCCACAACCCACTCTGGTCTTTAAATACCCCCATGGGCACTCTCTCCCATACTCTTCCTCCCCTAGCCGACTGGTCAAGTGACACGCATGGTGATTTGAAGGCCACATGTCATAAGAAGAACTCCCATCAGCCTTGGTCTCTGAACCACTCTAGGAACAGTCACTCTTTTTCCCTAACTGCCTCCCATGGTTGAGCAGAAACTATGTGTTGTGACAGCATGTGTCTGGTCTATCTATTCAATCCGCCCTAACCAATGAAGATGCTGGAAAATGGAGTTACATTTCTTGTACATCTGGGGTTTTTACTTGAAATTCATGCCCAACAGACCCATCTTGTTGGGCAGTTTAGAGGAAATAATGAGTGAAGGAAACAACAAAGAAAGGTCTTAGTCCAGAGTTAACCTTAATCTTAGCTGACATGATGCTGTGTCTCTCTCCTCCATGATCTTGGGTATCTTCACAGATTACATGGGCTTATGGGACAATGCTCATTGTTATGTACTTGGAGAGGGGATTATGCTGGGTTGTCTGCTGTGTTAGTGGGTCTTGAGGTTCAGTCATCCCTGTCCCTCCTCAGACCAGCCCAGAAAGCTGGGCCTGTCACATTCAGCTGCAAAGCCATGTGGAGTCAGGATGGCCCATTTCAGCATGAACAGCCAGGTCCAAAAAAGTCACATGGTGCTAGGAAACTTGGAAAGCCAGTCAGTCTTCTCTGTTTTAGCTCTCTGACTCGCCCAAAGCTATATTCCACTCTCAGGCATTTACATGGTTTTTACCACCACGTAATTATAAAACCAAACAATATTTATAGTCTTGTATCTTGAAACATCATCAGTTGAATTACCATAATGAAACATGCATATTTAACAGTCTTACCCACTATTCTCTCTCCCTACTACTAAACATCACAATTTTTTTTTTAAAGATTTCATTCACCCATTTGACAGACAGAGATCACAAGCAGGCAGAGAGGCAGGCAGAGAGAGAGAAAGAGAGAGAGAGGAGGAAGCAGGCTCCCTGCAGAGCAGAGAGCCCGATGTGGGGCCCGATCCCAGGACCCTGGGATCATGACCCGAGCCAAAGGCAGAGGCCCCAACCCACGGAGCCACCCAGGCGCCCCTAAACATCACAATTTTTAACTCAATTTATAGGCTCTCCATTTCATTATGCCTGTCTAAGTATGCTCCATTACTAGGCCATGATGTTGATTACATATTCTGGCTGGACTAATATTTTAATTCAGCTGCCAAGCAACCCATTTGCCTGCAATCCTTCAGATTTTTCTTCCTTTTCATTTTCCTCTCCCTCTCTTCCCCCACCTTTTTCTCCTCCACATTCTGCCCCTCCTGTCCCCCCTCCTCCTGTTCCTTCTCATCTTCTTCTACTGTTTACTTGCTCAGTCATCTATGTGAACCTTCACTAATTGTTCCCAACTCTCCAGAAGAACTCCCCCTGGTCAAGTGGGTCAGGTAACTTTTTTTAAGATTTTATTTATTTGAGAGAGTGAGAGAGAGAGAGAGAGAGAGGTAGTGAGGGAGAGCACAAGCAGAGAGGAGAGGGAGAAGCAGGTTCCCTGCGAGCAGGAAGATCATGACCGGAGCTGAAGGCAGATGCCTAACCAACTGAGCCACCCAGGTGCCCCAGGTCAGGTAACTTTTCAATTTTCCTTTTCCCTTAGGTCTTGAAACCTGTTCATTTATTTATTTATTTGGTATTTTTAATTTACACAACATTCACATAAATACATCCTCATAAAGAAATACAAGGAGGGGCGCCTGGGTGGCTCAGTGGGTTAAACCGCTGCCTTCGGCTCAGGTCATGATCTCAGAGTCCTGAGCATCGGGCTCTCTGCTCAGCAGGGAGCCTGCTTCCTCCTCTCTCTCTGCCTGCCTCTCTGCCTGCTTGTGATCTCTCTGTCAAATAAATAAATTCTTTAAAAAAAAAAAAAAGAAATACAAGGAGTATGGAGGAGCTCACCTCATGGCTGGTCAAGATATTTTTTTTTTTTTTTAGTTTTCATTTTATTCATTTTATTTCATTCATGTTTATTTATCATTTTCATTTTAATTGCTGCCAATATTTTGTCGTAACTCTTTCTAGTTACTTTTCTATGCATTTCCATGTGCACTGTATCTACACACATTGACATCACACGGTTTTTCTGCTTACCACCAGGTCTTGATGATCCTTTCCTGTTAGTACTGAAGATTTTCAACACTGAATGCTCTGTATTCCGCTTCTGAATAATCCCCCCCTCTCTTTTATGGTCCAAAGTGTACATTCCCATGTTCTCAGACATGCCTTTCTCCTTCAGTGATAGCTCATGGGATTCCAGCCCCTGGAATGAACCTGTAGGCCTTTCTGTGTCCTGGGAGGCTAAAGATATCCCAAGCAGGACAAGAGGGAGAGTATCACTAGAATAAACAGCAGCAGGAGAGCAAATTTTGTTCCACACCATGAACTAGTTTGGCAAATTTTATTTCTGACCCCTGAAAACAAACTTTTAGACACTCACACTGTGACATTATTACTGTGTCCTATGATTATGATTTTTAACCTCTTAGAGACTTCAATTCTGATAACCCATTTATTGTATCACCCTTGTGATGATGTCTTTATTTTCTGGAAGAAAGATGTACTTTTGAATTTTCTTCGTTAAATTGGAAGATTACTAGCATGAAATCCATGGATGTGTGGATTAAGAAGAGAAAAACAATACTTCCCCACTCAAGAAATACTCTCCAGGGACGCCTGGGTGGCTCAGTTGGTTAAGCAGCTGCCTTCGGCTCAGGTCATGATCCCAGCGTCCTGGGATCAAGTCCCACATCGGGCTCCTTGCTCGGCAGGGAGCCTGCTTCTCCCTCTGCCTCTGCCTACCATTCTGTCTGCCTGTGCTCGCTCTCTCTCCCTCTCTCTCTCTGACAAATAAATAAAATCTTTAAAAAAAAAAAAGAAATACTCTCCAATAACCCATGATAGGACTGGATTTCTTATTTAAATGAAGAGTTTGAGAATCTGAGTCTCATTTAAATCAGGAGTACACTGGGTCTCTAATTCAAAAAATAATTTTAAGATTTATTTATTTATTTGACAGAGAGAGAGAAAGCACACAGGCAGACAGAGTAGCAGGCAGAGGCAGAGGGAGAAGCAGGCTCCCTGCCCCGCAAGGAGCCCGATGTGGGACTCAATCCCAGGACACTGGGATCATGACCTGAGCCGAAGGCAGCCGCTTAACCGACTGAGCCATCCAGGCATCCCTTAAAGATGTTTTTATTGAAGGGGATAAGAGTCTATAACTCTTATGTGTATGCCAATGAACTTCCACAAACTTTCACAAAATGTACACCTATGTAACCTGCTCCTGAAATAAGGCACAGACTAGAAGATCCCTGTGCCCTCTTCCAGTCACTTACCCACAAAAGATAACCCCTACCCTAACCTCTCTCTCTTTTTTTTGTTTTTATTTTTTTAATTTATTTTCAGTGTAACAGAATTCATTGTTTATGTACTTCATCCATTGTTCCATGCAATACGTGCCCTCCATAATACCCACCACCTAGTTCCCCCAACCTCCCATCCCCCGCCCCTTCAAAGCCCTCAGATTGTTTTTCAGAAATCCATAGTCTCTCATGGTTCATCTCCCCCTCCAATTTCCCTCAGCTCCCTTCTCCTCTCCATCTCCCCATGACCTCCATGTTATTTGTTATGCTCCACAAATAAGTGAAACCATATGATAATTGACTCTCTCTGCTTGAATTATTTCACTCAGCATAATCTCTTCCAGTCCCGTCCATGTTGCTACAAAAGTTGGGTATTCATCCTTTCTGATGGAGGCATAATCTCTTTTTTTTTTAAGATTAATTTCATTTATTTGTGAGAGAGAGAGAGAGAGAGCATGAGCAGAGAGAGGGGTAGAGGGAGAAACAGGCTCCCTGCTAAGCAAGGAGCCAGACACAGGGCTGGATCCCAGGACCGTGGGATCATGACCTGAGCCAAAGGCAGACGCCTAACCAACTGAGCCACCCAGGCACCTCCTTCTCTTCCTTTTTAAAATAACTGCCTGGTGGGCTACATCAGGGATTGCCGAGTTTACTATTAGGACCCTCCTTTTGATGGATATTTAGATTATTCCTATCTTTTGGCTGCCACAAACAATTCTGCAAGGAATATCCATGAGCAGCCTTCTCTGTTCACATGAGCAAGTATTTCTCTAGGATAGAGTCCAAGAAGTGGGACTGCAGGGTTGACGTATAAAGGGCTTTGGACGCTTCAGTGGTTAATACCATGATGACTTCTGCAAAGGCTTTATCATATCACACCTCAGCCCCAGTGTTTGAAAGAATCACTCTTTGCCTTCTTGACAGCACATGATATCCTCATCCTATGAATTTCTGTCAGTTTGATGAGTGAGAAGTGATAGCTCCTTATTGCTTTAATTGGCATTTCTCTGATGAGTAGTGAATTTGAGCATTGCTATGGACTGAATTGTGTCCCTCCAAAACCGGTTATAGTTCAGAATCTGTTTCTTGGTTTCTCTCTCTCTCTCTCTTTTTTCCCTTTGCTCATTTGTTTTGTTTTGTAAATTCCACATATGAGTGAAATCATATGGTAATTTTCTTTACCCGACTGACTTATTTCACTTAACACAATACTCTCTAGCTCCATCCATGTTGTTGCAAATGGCAAGATTTCATTCTATTTATGGCTGAATAATATTCCAGTATGTGTATGTTGTATATATATATGACATCTTCTTTAAAATTTCTTTATCCATTCATCTATCAATAAGCACTCGGGTTGCTTCCACAATGTGGTGATTGTAAATAATGCTGCAAAAAAACATAGATGTGCATGGAGCCCTTTGAATTAGTTTTTGACTTTGGAGGTAGGTAACCAGTGGTGTGTGCTAGATTATAAGGTAGTTCTACAAAATTGATATATTGAGGGGCGCCTGGGTGGTTCAGTGGGTTAAAGCCTCTGTCTTTGGCTTATGTCATGATCCCAGGCTCTTGGGATCAAGCCCCGCATTGGGCTCTCTGCTCGGTGAGGAGCCTGCTTCCTCCTCTCTCTCTCTCTGCCTCCCTCTCTGCCTACTTGTGATCTCTGTCTGTCAAATAAATAAACAAAATATTTTTTAAAAATTGATATACTGAAACCCCAACTCCCAGTATAACTGTGTTTGGATATAGCTGACAATATTGTATTAAAAATATAAAAAGTGCATCAAAACCAAATATTTTAAAAATCCAATTAGAAAATGGACAACAGGGATGCCTGGGTGGCTCAGTTGGTTGGGCGGCTGCCTTCGACTCAGGTCATGGTCCCTGCGTCTTGGAATCGAGTCCCACATTGGGCTCCTTGCTTGGCGGGGAGCCTGCTTCTCCCTCTGCTTCTGCCTACCACTCTGCCTATCACTCTATCTGCCTGTGCTCGCGTGTTCTCTCTCTCTAACAAATAAATAAATAAATATCTCTAAAAAAAAAAAAAAAAAGAAAATGGACAACAACATGCCCATCCTTCTACCAAAGAAGATATACAGATGGCAAGTAACCAAGTAAACACATAAAAAGATGCTAAGTATCATTAGCCATCAAGGTAATGCAAATTAAAAGCACACTGCGATATCACTACAAATCTGCCAGAGTGGCTCAAATTTACAAAAAGTAGTGATAACATCAAATACCAGCAAAGGTACAGGGAAACCTGATCCCTCATACATAGCTGGTGGCAGTGTGAGATGGCACACCTAGTCTGGAAAGCAATTTAACAGTTACTTATAAAACTGAATATGCAGGGTGCCTGGGTGGCACAGTCAGTTAAGCATCCAAACCTTGGTTTTGGCTCAGGTCGTGATTTCAGGGTCATGAGATTAAGCTCTGTGACCAGCTCTGCACTCAGTGCAGAGTCTGCTTGGGACTCTCTCTGCCACCTCCCCCGACTCTCTCTCTCTCAAATAAATAATCTTAAAAAAAAAAAATATGAAACCCAGCAATTGTGCTATTGGGTATTTCTATCTGAGAAATGAAATGCACATTCACATAAAAACTTGTACATGAATTTTTTTTTAAAGATTTTATTTATTTATTTGACAGAGATCACAAGTAGGCAGAGAGGCAGGCAGAGAGAGAGGAAGGGAAGCAGGCTCCCTGCTAAGCAGAGAGCCCAATGAGGGACTCGATCCCAGGACCCTGGGATCATGACCTGAGCTGAAGGCAGCGGCTTAACCCACTGAGCCACCCAGGCGCCCTGTACATGAATGTTTATAAAACGTTTCTTTGTAACAGGCAAAAACTAAAAACAATCCAATGTTCATCAACAGGTGAATTTATAAACAAATTTGGTATTTTCCTTCTTTTTTAAGATTTTATTTTATTTATTTGACAGACAGAGATCACAAGTAGGCAGGGAGGCAGGCTGAGAGAGAGGGGGGAAGCAGGCTCCCCGCTGAGCAGAGAGCCCTGAGATCATGACCTGAGCTGAAGGCAGAGGCTTAAGCCACTGAGCCACCCAGATGCCCCAGCAGATACATATTCTTTTCAAATGCACATGGAACTTCATCAGGATAGAACATATCTGTGCTCATTAAACAAACTTCTAACAAATTCCCAAGAATTAAAATTATGAAAAGCATATGAAAGCACACAAAACAACCCATACATACAAAGTCATATTATCTGACTATGGTATGAGAATTCTAATATGCCCCCCCAACCAATATTCCTGCCCCTGGGGTATAAGCCTAAATAATCCCCAACCGTCAATATGATGCTATATCTCTTCCGTGATGAAGTTAGGTTATATGGCACAGCTGACTCTAAGAAAAGGACATTATCTCAGTGGATCTAACCCTAAATACATGAGGTCTTATTCGGGTCTAGAGGTCAGAGACAGTGGAAGTCAGAGACTCAAAGTGTGAGACAGACTTTGATGGAGGGAGATTCTCCCTTGATGGCTTTGAGATGAACAGGACCACGCAGCAAGGTATGCATGTGACTTTAGGAACTGAGAATAGATCTTGGCTGATAGCCAGCAAGGAAAAGACAATGGCCTCAGTCCCAAATCCTCAAAGAACTGATCTGCCACAACCCTAAGAGCTTAGAAGAGCATCCAGAGCTCCATATGAGAACACATTTCAGCAGACACATTCATGTCAGCCTTGTGAAAACCTGAGCAGAGAACTTGGCCATACAGGTTCCGGATTTCTCACCTATAGAACAGTGTGATGATGAATGACTGTTTTTTAAGTCACTGAGTGTATGGTGATTTGTTAAATAGAAATAGAAAACTAACATGTTGACCATCATAAAAGTAAAGTAGGGACCAACAGGAGAAAGATAATAGGAAAACATCCCAACACTTGGGGGGAAAACATACAAGCAAGTAATTCATCTGTCAAGGGCAATTAGAAAATGCTTTTAACTGATCAAAATTGAAGTAAATAACATACCAAAATATGTGGGGTACAGCTAAAGCAGTGCTTAAAAGGAAATGTACAACCTCAAATACACATATGAGAAAATAAAAAATGTCTTGGGGTGCCTGGTGGCTCAGTGGGTTAAGCCTCTGCCTTCAGCTTGGGTCATGATCTCAGGGTCCTGGGATGGAGCCCCGCATTGGGCTCTCTGCACAGCAGGGAGCCTGCTTCCTCCTCTCTCTCTCTCTCTCTCTCTCTCTCTCTGCCTGACTCTCTGCCTACCTGTGATCTCTCTCTGTCAAATAAATAAATAAAATCTTAAAAAAAAGAAAAGAAGAAATGTCTCAAATTAACGATCTTAGCTTCCAACTTAAGATACTAAAAAAAAAAAAGAGAGAGAGCAAAATAATTCCCTCCCCACCAAAACAAACAGAAGAAAGAAGAGATAAGAGTGAAGAAAAAAAAAAATCAATGAAATTGACAAGGGGAAAACAATGAAACCATGGAGAAAATCAATGAAACCAAAAGCTGGTTCTTGAAAATAACAGATAAAATTGATAAACCTCTCATAAGACTGACAAAATAAGACAGAAGATACAATGACCAATATCAGAAAACAAGGAGGGAATACATCTAGAGGCCCTTGAAGACACTAAAGAGAAAATAAGGGACTATTACAAAGTATATGAATAGAATATAAACCATCACCACCCGGGGTTTCTCCCAGGAATGCCATGCTGGCTCAATATTAGAAAATCAATCAATGCAATCAAACCATATTAACCATCTCAAGAAGGAAACCCACATCATCAGTTGGTGCAGAAAAGGCACTTGGGAGTATTCAGCGTCAATTCACAATAAAAACTCAGCACACCAGGACTAATAGGGAACTTCTTCATCCTGATAAAGGGCATCTACAGAAAACCTATAGCGAACATCCTATGTCATGGTAAAGGGGAAGGCTTTCTCTCTAAAACTGGCCACAAGGCAAGCATGTCCTCTCCCACGTCGCTCCTATTTCCACATCAGACTGGAAGTCCTAGTCTGTACAACAAGTCAGAAAAAGAAAGAAAGGTCATAGGGATTTGAAGGAAGAAATAAAACTACCCTTTTTGTAAATGACATGATTGTCTATGTAGAAAACCCCAAGGAATCTACAAAAAACCCAGGAAACAAAAACAAAAACAAAACCCCTCCTGGAATGGATAAAATGAGTTTAAGCAGGATCACAGATTGTAATATCAACACACAAAAATCCAATGTGTTTCCTTATGCTAACAGTGAACAATCCGATCAAGTTTATTTAAACAAGTAAAGGGGATTAAGAATACACCTATCTTGGGGCGCCTGAGTGGCTCAGTGGGTTAAAGCCTCTGCCTTCGGCTCAGGTCATGATCCCAGGGTTCTGGGATCGAGCCCTGCATCGGGCTCTCTGCTCGTCAGGGAGCCTGCTTCCTCCTCTCTCTCTGCCTGCCTCTCTGCCTACTTGTGATCGCTCTGTCAAATAAGTAAATAAAAATCTTTATAAAAAAAAAAGAATACACCTATCTTGATGAGCACTGAGTAATACATAGAATTGCTGAATCATTATGTTGTGCTCGTGAAACGAACATAACACCATATGTTAATTATACTTCTGTACAAAATAGTAAATAAATAAAATAACAGCTATCAAAAATGATCATCATAGTATCATTTGCAATAGTTCTCACAAAGCAAGTAGTTGGGTATAAATCTAAACCTATTATGTGTATCAGCTCTGTGTTTGAACTACAGCTGCTTATGAAGGAAGGAAAAGGCTTAAATGGAGAGGCTTCCTGTGCTGGTGAAATGGAAACTCCACGTCTCTCCCAAACTGATCTGAATCACTAATGCAATTCCTATTAAAAGATCAACGAGATTTCTAGATCTACACAAATATAGTCAAGCAATTCTGAAAAAGATCAACAAATTTGGAGTACTCATGTTACCCAATTTTCAGAATCACTGTAAAACTACATTAATAACATAGTGTGGTATTTGCAAATGGATAGACACCAGAGCAACAAAACAGAATAAGGAGTGTAGAAAGAGACCCACATGAATATGATCAGTTTATTATAAAATAAATCAAAATGCAATTTATAGAAGAAAGAACAGGGTTTCTTTCAATGGTGTTAGATTAATTAGACCATCATCTGCAAAACATAATTAATCCCCACTAAAACTTCACATCTTATACAAATATTAACTCAATATGAATCATTGATCTAAATGTAAAATGTAAATCTGTCAAACATTAAGAGAATATCTTCCTGACCCTGGATTAAGCAGACTTCTTAGACATTACACCAAAAGTACATTCATAAAAGTAAAAAATAAAGACTCAATTCAAAGTAAAAACCTTTGTTCTCCAAATGACACTGTTCAAAAATGAAAAGATAAGCTACAGAGCCAGAGAAAATATTTGTATATCACACATCTGACAAAGACTTGTATCGGAAATATGTAAGTGACCCCCTATTTTACCGTAATGACAACAAACCAATTTTTTAAACTGAGAAAAAGATTTGAACTGACACTTCACCAAAGAGGATATACCAGTTGAAAATATGCACATGAAACTATGTTAATTCTCACAGTTTCCCCCTACTGCTAAAGAACCTGACTCCAAGCTGTTAAATGACCACTCTCAAGGTGCTGGAAGCAACCCAAGACTCCTAGGCCTACATCATTCTTGCCCCAAGCGGTACTTCCCTCCCCGCCCCGCCACCACAAGACTCCGGTTTGACATCACCAATCACCTAAGAGAGTAGGAAGAGTCTGAACTCCTTCAGACCAATCAGCAGCCATGTGAGTATTGGATTCCCCGCCCTATCACATGCAACCTCAATCAGCCAATAATAATAGAAAGATAGAATAGGAGGCGGAACCTGCATGGTCTCTATGGTAATTCCTGCCTGTTGGGTGAGGGAGAGGCTCCCCATAGCCTTGGTAGTGACTAATCCAGATTCCCTAATGAGGTGTCTGAAGGGGCAGGGAGGGAATTTATGGGGGGATAGGGTGGGAGGAAGAAAGCGTGAGTAATGGCAGAATGAGGGGGAAAGAAGTGTCTTAAGAGGAGACAGGGTGTTATAAGAACTATTTAGAGGGAACACGGCTTTAGGAGAACGGGGAGGCTACTATGAGTGGAGGAAAGAGGGGTTCAGAGGATCAGGACGCTGGTTTCAAAGGTAGGGAGAAGGTGGCAGAGGGAGAAAGGGCAGGCCTTTATAAGGGGACAGAGAAGAGGCTATAAAGGGACATGGAGAGGACTTAGAATTTAGAGTTGGTCAAGGAAGGTCTTAGAGGAGCCAACAGAGAGGCCATGGGTGGGGGGAAGGGGAAGGGAGAGTTTATGGGTAAACAGTAAGGCTCATACAGACCATGACAGGTCCACAGGGACAAAGTGAGAGAGCAAATGAGATCAAGAGAGAGGTACTGTAGGCACACAAAGTTTTATAGGGTGAGAGCTTTATGACGGAACAAGGTTCTATAGATGGAAAGCAGTGTTCAAGTGTTGAGTAGGGTCTTCTTTGTAGGTGTTTTATAGGGGCAAAAGGCTGCTTTCGGGGACCATGACGGTGTTACAGGAACAAAGTGTGATAGTGGCTCAGTTGTGGCTCCAGGGAGGGCAATGAGAGTCATCAGAGTCAGCAAGGGATTTTGTGGGGGCGGTGTTAGGGGCCAAGTGAGACATGCTATAGGGACCTGCAAGGCAGTTCTAGAAGACAGGGAGGAGGTTATAGGAGACAGGGAAAGGGCTACTGAGAACAGGCAGGCATTTTAGAGCATAGGAGTGGAGGGGGCTGGGAGATCCAGGGTAGAAGGAGGTATTAAAGGCAATAATGACAGGTTACAGGGGACATGGGAGGAGTTAGAATCAGTATGAGTTTTAAAGGGAGTCAATGAAGATTTATAGAAGCCAAGGAGAGATGTGTTAGCATGAAACAGGAGGTAGTCAGAGGGGACAATAGAGTCCAGAAGTCATCTGAGAGATAACCTACTCCTGCCCCCAGGCATTTGAAATTATGTCTGATGAGCCCCCAAAGGACTACCTTGTGCTGGCGATCCTGGCCTACTTGCTGTGTTGTCCCATAGGCAGTGCAGCCATGTACTACTCTTCCCAGGTGGGAATCTGTGTCAAACCATTCCTGCCCTCTCCTCCCTCTCCACCCTGGCCCTGAACCTGAACCAGTTATGTCCATGATCTAACCTCCTGTTGGTTCAGGCCCCCATCCTGGTTCCTTACACCCTTCCTTACAAAAGGGCTTAAATAACCCTTTAAGCCCATCTATTCCCATTTCTCTTCTCCCCTCAAACCCAGACAAGGCGCCACAACTATAGGGATGAACCAGAATTGGCAGCTGAGACCTCTGAGACAACCTTCGTACTCTCAGTCATAGCAATTTCTTTGGGATGCATCGGTATACTCAACACCTGGATTGTGATCATGATGACCGTATTTGCTCGGTAACCTCCTCTTCAGCTCATGAACAAACCACCAAATACATAACAGTGTCAGTCACCTTCACTCTAAGTATACATTTGAGCCAAATGGGACAACTGCTTGTCAATGTCTGGACTGCCCGGTATGGATAGCCCGAGCCAGCAACTTGAGGTGGTTAATGGGGGAAAGAAGTGGTCGCTCAAGACAACCTATGGGACCTGGGCCCAAGACCAACACTGGGATCCTGTCAAGGCATGAGGGTCATGGGATACAGGGTGGGGCACTGGTTCCCCAGGGTAGCATCCCTCTACCCACATTCATACATTCATGCCCTAACTCTATTTATGCTGTCAAAGGCCTTGGCTGTGCTGTCCGATTCTAGGGACCTAACAGTAACAACTTCACATCCTTCCACACCCTCTCAGAATTTATAAACCAGGGTAGAAGACACACATATCACCAGACAGTGACAGTCCAGAGTAGTCCAATCTTCAAGAGGAGAAAACGAAGGAATGGGAATGTAAGAGGGGAGACCTGCTCTGGAGTACCTGTGGTCTACCAGAAAACCAGGGAGTTAAGCCACTGTCGGTGAACAAGTTCGAATTCAGATCAGGTTATGAGTGTTTCTTTTTAATACCCTCTCCAACCACCACCCATAATGTTTGTGATTTATTCATAAGTCAACAAATACTTTCTGAGCACCTACGATGTAACAGGCACTATACTAGGAGCCAGGAACTGGGATCTCAGCACACCAAAATAAGACCCCTTTCTGGTTGACCTTAGTATTATAACCAACTCTTAATGATCTGCAACAAAGTAACTATAGAGATTGCTAATAGTTACTTTGAAACTAACAGCAATTTGGCATTGCCAAGACATCCAAGTATATGCTCAATAAACTTGTCTTGTCCAACGGGGTATGGACCAAAAATCTATCCATGACAGACTGGAGATATCTACAACCACAAATAGTTTGAGATGCTCTAGGCTAGTGGATGATGAGTTCTAGAAGGTATATTGTTGAGGGTCAGGCTAGCAGCTATAACAAACTCTACCAATTCCATAGCTCACATGACAGAACTTTGTTTCATGCTCACAGATCCTCCCAGTGTGGGCATCTCTGGTAGCCCACATACTAAGTCAACCATCCAGGCTCCTTCCACTTGGTGATTCCACCATCTTCTAAGGACTCAGAGTGTTTTGATTGAGGCAGAAGGTGAGAGACTGGAGAACCTCCACTACTTTCTTAAAATCCTCCACCCAAAAGTGAACCCTTTGTACTCCTGGTGGGGATGTAAATTTTGACAGCCACCATAGGAAACAGCATGAAGATGCCTCAAAAAATTAAAACTAGAAGTACCATATGATCCAGTAATCCCACTTCTGGATACATATCCAAAGGAAATAAAATCAATGAGATATCTGCAAACTGTGATGACTACACCATTATTCACAATAGCCAAGATTGGGGGCACCTGGATGGCTCAGTGGGTTAAAGCCTCTGCCTTCAGCTCAGGTCATGATCCCAGGGTCCTGGGACTGAGCCCCGCATCGGGCTCTCTGCTCAGCGGGGAGTCTGCTTCCTCCTCTCTCTCTGCTTGTAATCTCTGTCTGTCAAATAAATAAATAAAATCTTAAAAAAAAAAAACAATAGCCAAGATTGGAAACAACCCAACTGTCTAGCAGTGGATGAATGAATAAAGAATATAATGATGACAGTCTGGGAAAAGAGTACAAACTTTTGGTTATAAGATGAATAATATGGGAGGATCTAATATATAACATGGTGACTATAGTTAACAATATTGGGCTGTATACTTAAAATATGCTGGCGTATATAAAGTGTTCTCACGAAAAGGTAACTGTGAAGTGATGGGTGTGTTCATGAACTTGACTGTGGTAATAATTTCAAAATGTATATATATACCAAATTACCATGTTGTACACTTTAAATATTTTAGAGTTTTGTCAATTATATCTCAGTAAGACAGTAAAAAAAAATCCTTTTTTTAAAAAATAGAGTTTTGGCTTTATAGCAACATATATCACTTTTGTGCTCAGTCGATCGGACAGAACTAGTACCATGGCTTCCAGTAGATCTAGGGGCCTCTGGTATGAAGACCCCAGACATAGCCATTGACATTTTGCAGACCCTGAGAGGGAGCCCAGCTGCAAAATTCTGTAGAGAGTGACAGAGAGCCTGCGTAGATGTTGACAATGCAGCGGCAGTCTCGGGGTGAAGATGACCTACGCTCTTCTGTCACCTCACTCATCTTTAAGACCCACTGGCATTCTGGCTTGGCTCCTCTCTCTCCAAATTTGCCCAGCCCACCCCACCTGCTGAGGCCCAGCCTCAGGACCAACACTCTCGTCCCTGGGGAGACTCTGTGATGCAGCCCTCAAGCCACCTTCTGTTTCAAGCCCGTTCTGTCCCCCACTGCCACTACTACACACCGCTTTCATCAACTTGCTCTTGACAGTTTTCTGCAGTGGTCATGGACAGGGACCAGCTGATTCAAAGATCTCCAGGGCCTCCCACTCACCTCCCTGTCCTTGGGGAAGCCCTCGGTCCTTCTATTAGCATGAAACAAGAGTCCGGGACAAAGGGCCTCTCCCAAGGGAAGGGACACTCCTCCTAAGGTGACCTCAGCACCCTTTTCATCCCCAGCCCAGGATCCGGATCCCACATCCTTAGCCCCAGGAAGGAGGACTGTCTGCATTAGCCGGCTTGAGGGCTGGTAAGAGAATGAAGTGCAAAGGGAGGGCTGTACGCTGCTCTGCCTGGTCAGTGCCCTAGCTCTATGCCGGGTTCCAGGGGCCTCCCAGGATGGGACCTGCTGGAGCAGCCAGGCCTTTCCTGGACACAGATGGGGGCAGGCATATGGACGCTGGAGCCAGCCTGCCTGAGTTCAAGCCCGAGTCAGGACCCGGTGCTGAAGCTAATTAACCTTCCTGTGCTTCGGGTTTCTCACCTGTAGGATGGAACCCGCAGGGAGTGCTGTGAGGATGGACAGAGCCCATGCTTTCCCTACAATTCAGAGCAAACCCCCAAGACTTCAGAACTGCACGGGCTTTTGACTGATTTTGATTGTTAACCCCACAACGTCTGATGCTGATGTGAATGGACACCAGGGTGGCTCAGTCAGTTAAGTGTCTGCCTCGGCTCAGGTCATGATCCCAGGGTTCTACAATCGAGTCCTCTGTCAGCCTCCTTGTTCAGTGGGGAGGCTGCTTCTCCCTCTGCCTGCTGCTCCCCCTGCTGTGCGCTCTCTCTCTCTCTCTCTATTTCTCTCTCTGACAAATAAGTGTTAAAAAAAAATAAAATGATGCCGATGTGAAAAATAAATATTTTAAATGGAGTTGGGAGGCCCTAAAAAGAAGGCTGTCACTGGCTGCCACTTGCCATAAGAAGCAAATATTCATTCCCCAACAGGAAGAAGCTTGCTTTACAGATCCCAGCAGCGGGAGAGGAATGGAGGGGAGACTTGCTCCTAGCACTCCCAGCAACCCAGCCAATGAGAACTCAGGGAAACAGCCCTTCCCAGCTTCCCCCTTTCTCTTATAAAAGTAAGCCCCTACCCTCCCCCCACCTCCCGCCAGCTCTCAGGACTGGCCTAAGATTCGCCATAGTTTGCTTGTTCCGAATTGCAATTCCCCTGCTATTAATGAATAAACTTATTTTCTGGTAAAAATAGGTGGCTTTTTTCTTTTAAGATCAACACTGATGACCCAGGCTCATGCACCAGAAAAACAGTGAGGTGAACTGTTAATTAGGTTGAGGTTCAGCAGCAAGTAACAGAGCAGGGGGCCAGGCGGGAAACCACACATACACTTTCAACAATGTAGAGGCATTTCCCTCTCACATAAAAGTCTGGAGTTTGGTGATTACGACTGGCCTGAAGGCCTCTCAGAATGTCAAGGTAGGGGGGCACCTGGGTGGCTCAGTGGGTTGGGCCTCTGCCTTCGGCTCGGGTCATGGTCTCAGGGTCCTGGGATCGAGCCCCACATTGGGCTCTCTGCTCAGCAGGGAGCCCGCTTCCCCCTCTCTCTCTGCTTGCCTCTCTACCTACTTGTGATCTCTCCCTCTCTCTGTCAAATAAATAAAATATTTAAAAAAAAGAATGTCAAGGTAGGGCTCCTCCCATCCATCTGTTCCTGTTCTCTAATCTGGTGCACTCATCCACAAAGCCCAAAATGGCTGCTCAAGCCATCACATGTGCATCCAAGGCAGTGAGACAGAGGAAGGGAAAGTGGACCTGTCCTTTAGGATACTTCCAGGAAGTTACACACACACACACACACACACACACACACACACACACACACAGGGCTGCTGTGAACAGTCATAGACAAATTCTTGTATGCATATATGCTTTCATCCCTTTTAGATAAATAACTAGGAGTGGGATGCCCGAATCATATGGTAGATGAATGTTTAACCTTTATGAAACTGCCAAAGAGTTTTTCCAAAGTGGTTGTACCATTTTACATTCGTATCAGCCAGGTATGAGAGTTCCAATTGCTCCAAATATTTGCCAGCACTTGGTATGATTACTCTTTTTAATTTAAGCCATAATTAGAATGTAGTGGTATCTCGCTATGATTTTAATATGCATTTCCCTAATGGCTAATGATAGTACCTTTCCAAGGACTTATCTACCATTTGTATAGCTATTTGGTAAAGTTTTTGTTCAAGTATTTTGCCAATTTTTATCGGTTTGCTTTATTATTGAATTTTGAGAGTTCCCGATCTATTTTGGAATTGAGCCCTTTATCATATTTTCCAGTTTGTAGCTTGTCTTTTAATTCTCTTAACGATGTCTTTTAAAATATATATCTATTTATTTATTTATTTATTTGAGAGAGAGAGTGCAAATGGGAGGGGCAAAAGGAGAAGGAGAGAGAATTTCAAGCGGACTCCGTGCTGAGTGCGGAGCCCAACATTGGGCTCAAACTCATGAACCTGAGATCACAACCTCTGAGCCAAAACCAAGAGTTGGACACTTAATGACTGTACCACCCAGGTGCCCCTTAACAGTATTTTTTGAAGAGCAGAAGTTTTAACTTTGATGAGGCCAATTTTGCCCTTAACAGATCATGCTTTTGTTGTTGAATCTCAGAAATCTTTGATTAACTCGAGTTTTCTCTTATGTTCTCTTCTAGAAGTTTTATGGTTGTGGTTTTACATTTAGATCTAGGATCCATGCTGAGGTCATTTTTATTGGCATAAGGTATGCATCTAAGTGTGTTCTTCTGCATATGGATAGCCAATTAATCCCAGGACATTTGTTGAAAACACTAGCCTTCTTCACTCTATTGTTTTTGCACATTTTAAAAACCTCAAATGCTTACATATGTTAAGATCTGTCTTTGAACTAAGAATAGGCTACCCTTTTCCATGATCTATTTGTCTTTCTTGATCAATACCACGCTGTCTTAATTTCTGACTTATAACAGGCCTTGAAGTGAAACAGTGTGAGTTCTTCCCTCTCTTCCTTTTCAAAGTTGTTTTGACTCTTCTAGTTCTTTTTAATTTCCATCTGAATTTAGGGATAAACCTGTAAATTTATTTTAAAAGAAAAAGCCTGCATTGGGACTACACTGACTCTATAAATCAGTTTGTGAATTGACATCTTAACAATATTTTGTGTCTTCCAATTTATGAACATGGCACATCTCTCCATTTACTCAAGACATCTTTAAAATCTCTTTGCAGGGGTGCCTGGGTGGCTCAGTTGTTGGGCGTCTGCCTTGGACTCAGGTCATGATCCCAGCGTCCTGGGATGGAGTCCCTGCTCAGTGGGGAGCCTGCCTCTCCCTCTCCCACTCCCCTTGCTTGTGTTTCCTCTCTCACTATGTCTCTCTCTGTAAAATAAATAAATAAAATCTTTAAAAAAATAAAATCTCTTTGCAATGTTTTGTAGTTTTCAATGTACAAATCTTACATGCCTTTTGTCAGATTTATCCTGAAATATTTAATATTTTTGACCCTATTATAAATGGCATTTTAAAAATTGTGGTGAAATACACATAATACAAAACTTATCATTCTAAAATCTTTGAAGTTCAGTATTATAAAGTACCTTTCATATTTTCAACCAATCTCCAGAAGCCTTTTCATCTTGTAAAACTAAGCTCCATACCCATTAAACACAACTCCCGAGGAACCTGGTTGGCTCAGTCAGTTAAGCATCTGCCTTCTGTCAGGTCCTGTCCCAGGGTCCTGGGATTGAGCCCCAGGAATGGCTCTCTGCTCAGCTGGAACCCTGCTTCTCCCTCTCCCTCTGCCTGCTGCCCCGCCTGCTCATTCTCTCCCTCTCTAATAAATAAATAAAATCTCAAAAATAAAATAAAATAAACACAATTTTCCATTCCCTTGCTCCTCCCAGCCCTTGACAACCACCATTCTACTTTCTGTTTCTATGAATTTGACTACTCTAGGTTCCTTATATAAGTGGAATCATATAGTGTCTTTTGGTGACATTTATTTTTCTTAGCATAATGTACACAAGGTCCACCCATGTCATAGCATATATCAGAATTTCCTTCCTTTTTAAGGATATCTATCATGTTTTTTTGTCTTTTTCAAATTTTTACTTAAATTCTAGGTAGTTAACGTATAGTGTAATACTGGTTTTGAGAGTAGAATTTAGGGGGCGCCTGGGTGGCTCAGTAGGTTAAAGCCTCTGCCTTTGGCTTGGCTCATAATCCCAGGGTCCTAGGATCGAGCCCCACATTGGGCTCTCTGCTCAGTGGGGAGCCTGCCTCCTCCTCTCTCTCTGCCTGCTGCTCTGCCTACTTGTGATCTCTGTCTGTCAAATAAATAAATAAAATATTTTTTAAAAAAGAATAGAATTTAGTGATTCATCTTACAGTGCTGATGGAAATGGAAACTGGTGCAGCCATTCTGGGAAACAGTATGGAGGGTCCTCAAAAAGTTAAAAATAAAATACCCTCAGACTCAGCAATTGAATTACTAGGTATTTATCCAAAAGGTACAAAAATACAGATACAAAGGGGTACATGCACCCCAATGTTTATAACAGCATTATCAACAACAGCCATATTATGGAAAGAGCCCAAGTGTCCATCAACTGATGAATGGATAAAGAGGATGTGGTATATCTATACAATGGAATACTACTCAGCCATCGAAAAGAATAAAATCTTGCCATTTGCAACAACATGAACGGAGCTAGAGTGTATTATGCTAAGTGAAATAAGTCTGTCGGAGAAAGATAAATACCATATGGTTTCACTCATATGTGGAAATTAAGAAACAAAATAGATGAACATATGGGAAGGGGGAAAAAAAGAAAGAGGGAAGCAAACCAAAGAAACTCAATCACATTTTATTTATCCATTCATCCATCAATGGACACTTGGGTTAGTATCACCTTTTGACTATTGTGAATAATTCTGCAGTAAAAATAGGGATGTACAAATACCTCTTACAGACCCTGTTTTCAATTCTTCTGGATATATACCTAAAAGTGGAGTTGCTGCATCATATGTAATTCTATTTTTTATTTTTCAGGGACCCCCATAGATTTTTCCATAGCAGGTATGCCAGTTTGTTTTCCCACCAATGGTGCACTGATGTTCCGATTTCTCTGCACTACCTTCTTCACACTTGTCATTTTCTGTTTTTTTTTTTTAATAATTGCTATCTTGATGGGTATGAGGTGACATCTCATTGTGATTTTGATTGTCATCTCCCTAATGATTAGTGATGCTGATCAAACGCTTCTTGTTCATTTGCATATCTTCTTTGAAGAAATGTCTAATCAAGTCCTTTCCCCATTTTTAAGTCAGGTTATTTTTGCTTTGGTTAAGTAGCAAGAGTTTTTTATATATTCTAAATTTTTAAAAAAGATTTATTTATTTATTTATTTATTTATTTATTTGTCAGAGAGAGAGAGAGAGAGGGAGGGAGGGAGAGCACAGGCAAGCAGAGTGGCAGGCAGAGGCAGAGGGAGAAGCAGGCTCCCTGCTGAGCAAGGAGCCCAATGTGGGACTGGATCCCAGGACGCTGGGATTATGACCCGAGCCGAAGGCAGCGCTTAACAGACTGAGCCACCCAGGCTGTCCCTATGTATTCCAATATTAACCCCTTATCAGATATATGATTAGCAAATATTTTCTTGATCCACTTTGAGTTAATTTTGATAGATGGGATAAGGTAAGGACTGAACTTCATTCTCTTACAATGTGGATATCCAGCTTTCCTGGCACCATTTGTTGAAAAAGACTCTTGTGCTTACTTTTAGGGTAATTTTCTCTTCTTTTTTCCAGACGTTTAAAGAGAAAGCAGACATCATTAATTTTAGATGGTTTGCTATAACTTGAATGTTTGTGTCTCAACAAAATTCACTTAAGCTTCATCCCTAACATAATGGTACTTAGAAGTAGAGCCTTGGGAGGTGATTAGATCATGACGGCAGAAACCTCATGTATGGGATTAGTGCCAATATAAAAGAGGCCTGAGGGAAATCCCTTGCCACACCCACCATGAGATTACACTAAGAAGACTCTTGTCTAGGAGGAAGGTGAGGCTCTTACCAGATGCTGAATATGCCAGTACCTTGATCTTGGACTTCCCAGTCTCCAGAACTGTAGGAAATACATTTCTGTTGTTTATAAGCTACCCAGTCTATGGCATTTTGTTATAGCAACCTGAGTGGACTAAGACACTGTTCTTTTCTAAAATAGCTATTTATTCCTATAAATTTCCCCTTAACTACTGCTTTGACAAACTCACATATATTTTTACATTTTGTGTCTTCACTTACATTAAGCTCAAAATGCTTTTTAATTTTTCTTTTATTTCTTTTTTGAGCCGTAGGAAATTTTTTTATTAAAAATTTTATTTATTGGGGTGCCTGGGTGGCTCAGTGGGTTAGAGCCTCTGCCTTCGGCTCAGGTCATGATCCCAGGGTCCTGGGATCCAGCCCTGCATAGGGCTCTCTGCTCAGCGGGGAGCCTGCTCCCCCCCCCCCCCCTCCCTGCCTGCCTCTCTGCCTACTTGTGATCTCTGTCTAAAAAAAAAAAAAAAACTAAAAAAAAAAAAAAAAAAGAAAGAAAGAAAGAAAGAAAGAAAACCCTACCTCTTATACAATAATGAACTCAATATGGATCACATATTTAAATGTAAAATGTAAGTCTATCACACATTTAGAAGAAAATATATAAGATCTTCCTGACACTGGATTAAGCAGAGAAACTCTTAGACATGACAACAAAAGCACATCCATAAAAGAAAAAATTGAGTTTAATACTAATTAAAAACTTTCCTCTGCACATGACACTGTTAGAAAATTAAAAAGATAAACAACAGACCCAGAGAAAACACTTGCGAATCACATATCCGAGAAAGGACTTGTATCCAAAACATATAAACGGCCTTCGAAACTAAACTAATAAAAACTCCCGGAATTGACCAATCACCTAAGAGAGTAGGAAGAGTCTGAACTCCTTCAGACCAATCAGCAGCCTTGTGAGTATTGGATTCCCCACCCTATCACATGCAACCTTAATCAGCCAACAGTAATAGAAAGACAGGATAGGAGGCGGGGCCTGCATGGTCTCCGCGGTAACCCCTGGCAGGTTGGAATGAGGAAGAAGCTCGTCTACCCAGACCCAGATGCCTTAATGGGGGTGTTTGAAGGGGCAAGGAATTCATGGGGGGATAGGGTGGGAGGAAGAAAGCGTGAGTAATGGCAGAATGAGGGGGGAAAGAAGGGTCTCAAGAGGAGACAGGGTGTTATAAGAACTATTTAGAGGGAACACGGCTTTAGGAGAACCGGGAGGCTGCTATGAGTGGAGGAAGGAGGGGTTCAGAGGGTCAGAATGCTGGTTTCTGAGGTGGGAAGAAGGTGGCAGAGGGAGAAAGGACAGGCCTTTATAAGGGGACAGAGAGGACTTAGAATTTAGAGCTACAAGGGGACATGAGAGGACTTAGAATTTAGAGTTGGTCAAGGAAGGTCTTAGAGGAGCCAACAGAGAGGCCATGGGTGGTGGGGAGGGGAAGAGAGAGTTTATGGGTAAACAGTAAGGCTCCTAACAGACAATGGTACATAGGGACAAAGTGAGAGAGAGAGCAAATGAGATCAAGAGAGAGGTACTGTAGGCACACACAGTTTTATAGGGTGAGAGCTTTATGATGGAACAAGGTTCTATAGATGGAAAGCAGTGTTCAAGTGTTGAGTAGGGTCTTCTTTGTAGGTGTTTTATGGGGGCAAAAGTCTGCTTTTGGGGACCACGAGGGTGTTACAGGAATAAAGTGTGATAGTGGCTCAGTTGTGGCTCCAGGGAGGGCAATGAGAGTCATCAGAGTCAGCAAGGGATTTTGTGGGGGCGGTGTTAGGGGCCAAGTGAGACATGCTGTAGAGACCTGCATGGCAGTTCTAGAAGACAGGGAAAGGGCTACTGGAAACAGGCAGGCATTATAGAGCATAGGAGTGGAGGGGGCTGGGAGATCCAGGGTAGAAGGAGGTATTAAAGGCAATAATGACAGGTTACAGGAGACATGATAGGAATTAGAGGGAGTCAGTATGAGTTTTAAAGGAGGTCAACTAAGAATTTATAGGAGCCAGTTTATCATGAAAAAGAGTTAGAGGGGACAGCACAATCCAAAAGCCATACTGAGCCATGACCCATTCCCTGCCCACAGGCATTTGAAATTTTGCGGGACAAGCCCCCCAAAGACCACATGTGCCTATCGATTTGCGCCTTCCTCCTGTGTTTTCCCATAGGCATTGTAGCCTTGATCTTCTCTGTCCAGGTGGGAAACTGCATCATGCCAATCCTCTCCTCCTGTACTCCCTTTTCATCCTGGCCTTGACCTTAACTCAAATTCTTTCTTTTGTCCCTCGTATGGGTTCAAGTCCCCACCCTGGGTCCTTTCAGTCCCATAGCTCACCCATTACAATAACCCATTAAAGGCCAACTATTCCTGCCCTGCCTCTCCCCTCTAACCAGACAAGGCACAGCAACATGTGGAATAACAGAGCCTTGGCAGCCGAGACCTCCCACCAAACCTACTACATTGCAGTCTTGGGGATTGTTTTAGGAAGCCTCATCACCCTCACCATCTTGATACTCCTCATGGTGGACTTATTTGCTCGTTAACCTCCTTTTCAGCAAACTACCAAATATATACAACAGTGATACTTACCTTGGCTCTAAGTATCCATTTGGGCCAAATGGGAAAACCTTTTCTAAATGTCTGGACTGCTAAGTGTTGACAGCCTGAGCCAGCATCTTGAGGTAGTCGATGGAGTAAGAAAGGGGCAGCTGGGCAGTCCACTGGACCAAAGTTCAGGATCGACCCTGGGATCCTGCCAGGAGATAGGGGCTGTGGAGGCAGGGTGGGGCACTGTTTCCTCAGGGCATCTTCTTTCTGTTCACATCATACATTCATGCCATAAGTCTGTTCATACCAAGGGCCTTGGCTGTGCTATGACACTGGGGATATATCAGTGACCACTTCAGATTCACCATACCCTCTCTGGACTTATAAACCAGGTGAAGACAGATATATCACCAGGCAGTGACAGTCCAGTGTGGTCTAATCTCCAGTAGGGGAAACTTAGGAGGGTTGTAAGAGACCAGACCTAATCTTGGGTACTTAATAGTCTTCCAGAAAGCCAGGGAGTCAGGCAGTTGTCAGTAAACTGATAGGAATTCAGGTCAAGTTACAATTGTAGAGAACTTCTATTACAGGTATGGTTGCCTCTTCTCCCCCTCACCACCAAAGTTTGTAATTTATTTATTATCCAACACAGAATTTCTGAGCATGTAGGATGTACCAGGCACTATACTAGGAGCTGGAAACTCAACAGAGCAAGATAAGTACAACTCCTTTCTGAAGGAGCTTACGTTCTACTGGGAAGAATACCATAAGCAAATAGACCTCTAAATAAACAAGATAATCATAGGGAGTGGTAAATGATAAGGAGAGACATAACACAGGGTAATAAGCTAAAGCAGTACCACTACTGGTCCACTGTTGTTAATGGTCTGCAACAAGAGAAGTGCAGAAATTGCCAGTAAGCATTACAAAACTCACAGAAATTTGACATGGCCAGGACATCCAAGAATATAACCAATATTCTTGATTCTTGAATATAATTCTTGAATATAATCAATATCAATAAGACTTCTCTTATTGGACAGAGATTGGACAGATTGGAGAGATTAAAAAATGAGTCCTACTCCGCAACCACAAATAGTCTGAGGTACAGTGAGCTCTTGAGCAATGAGGTCTAGAAGTATACTGTTTAGAGTCATACTAGCGGCTATAACAAATAAACCCCACCATTTCAGTACTCACAAAATTGTTTATTTCACATTCACCGAACCTCCCAAAGTGGGCATTTCTGGTTGCCCACATATTAAGTTAGGGATCCAGACTCCTTCCGCTTGCTGATTCCACCATCTCCTAAAATGCTCGGAGTCTTCTGAAGGATTCCAGATGAGAGACTGGAGAACCCCCACTTGCTTCCTAAAATCCTCAGCCCAAAACTGAATCCTTATACACTTTTGGATGGGAATGTAAATCGGTACAGCCACTATGAAATATAAGATGGGGGTTCCTCAAAAAATTAAAAGTAGAACTACCAAATGATCTAGCAATTCTGCTTCTAGGAATATATCCAAAGGGGGAAAAAAATCACTGTCTCAGAGACATCCATATTCTCATAATTACAGCAGCATTATTCACAATACCCAAGATATGGAAACAACCCAAGTGTGTACCAGTGAATGAAATGATAGAGGATTTGAGGTGTGTGTGTGTGTGTGTGTGTGTGTGTGTGTATACACACCATATTATTTCTTTATATATAAAGAAATATTATTAAACCATGAGAAACATGAAATCCTGCCATTTGCAACAACACAGATAGATCTTGAGGCCATTATGCTAGTGAGATAAGTCAGCTAGAGAAAGACAAACACTGCATGGTATCACTTATATATGAAATCTAAAAAAGCCAAACTCACAGAAACAGAAGGTAGAATGGTGGTTGCCAGGGGCTGGGGGAAATGGGGACAGGCTTTTAAAAGGATTCAAACACTCAGTTATATAAGATGAATAAGATCTTAGGATCTAACGTATAACATGGTGACTATGGTGAATAATACTGTATCGTACTTAAAATTTTCTAAGAGTGGGGCGCCTGGGTGGCTCAGGGGGTTAAGCCTCTGCCTTCGGCTCAGGTCATGATCTCAGGGTCCTAGGATTGAGCCCTGCATTGGGCTCTCTGCTCAGCAGGAAGTCTGCTTCCCTCTCTGTCTCTGCCTGCCTCTCTGCCTACCTGTGATCTCTCTCTCTGTCAAATAAATAAATAAATCATCTTTAAAAAAAATTTTTTTCTAAGAGAGTATACCTTACTTGCTGTCACCAAAAAAGGGGGAAAAAGGCAACTATGTGAGGTAATGGATGTATTAGTTAACTTGGCTGTAGTAATAATTTCACAATGTATACGTATAACAAATAATCATGTTGTACACTTTAAATAGCTTACATTTTTCATCAATTATACCTCAGTAATCAGGGGGATTTTTTTTTAAATAGAGTTTTGGCCCTAAGTGATATACATCTCTTAGTCACAGTCCATTGGACAGAACTAGTCTCATGACCTCAACTGGTCGCAAGGGCTTCTGGAAAATGTAGTCTCAGACTGGCTGACACTAGCTGGCTTTGCCACAGAAAGCCTTTCTAAGGGGCCCCTGGGTAACTCAGTCAGTTGAGTGTCTGCCTTCAGCTCAGGTCATGATGCCAGCATCCTGGGATTGAGTCCTGCATTGGGCTCCCTGCTCAGCAGGGAGCCTGCCTCTCCCTCTCCCTCTCCCTCCTCTGCTCCTGCTGAAGTGCTCTCACTCTCTCAAATAAATTAATCTGAAAGATAGAGAAAGAGAGAGAGAGGGAAGAAGGAAGGAAGGAAAGAAGGAAGGAAGGAAGGCAAGCCTTTCTAAGATGTTCTTTGAGCTGAAACACAGAAGCCCAAGTGTCAGAGCTGCTCCAAGAACTATGAGAACCAGGTGCCCAGAGTGGGAATGGCAATCACAAAGACAAAAAGGAGGCCAATGTGGCAGTGAGTAATGTCACTCTCCCACTCTCCAAAGCAGGTGGGGTTCTCTCCTCCTCCCTGTGAGAACTCTTATAGGTGCTTTCCAGCTCTCCTGAAAAGGAAATCCAACACTTCTTTTTTTTTTTTTTAAGATTTATTTATTTATTTATTTGACAGAGAGATCACAAGTAGGCAGAAAGGCAGGCATAGAAAGAGAGAGAGAGGGGGAAGCAGGCTCCCCGCTGAGCAGAGAGCCCTATGTGGGGCTCGATCCCAAGACCCTGAGATCATGACTGGAGCTGAAGGCAGAGGCTTAACCCACTGAGCCACCCAGGCACCCAAAAATCCAACATGTCTTTACCTTCCATCTGACAAAGATCTACTCACAGGAATCTTTTGTAGCCATCTTTTGTAGACTATCTTTAGGACCTCCAAACCCCTCCATGTCTGGCTCTGCACTGGGTAACACAACAGTGACCAATACAGATCCCGTCCATGTCCTCGGGATATCTGCAGTCCAATGGAGAAGACAGGCTCACCACCAGATGGGACTGTGAGCTGTCCTTTCATTTATTCTTTCATTCAGCAAAGTTTTATTGTGCGTCTCCCGCAGTGCCATTCTGGTGGCATGTGAAAGATGATAAATTTAAGTAAGAAAAATATTAAGAGTACTGTGGAAGGGGCGCCTTAGTAGCTCAGTGGGTTAAACCTCCTCCTTCAGCTCACGTCATGATCTCAGGGTCCTGGGATCGAGCCCTGTGTCGGGCTCTCTGCTCGGCGGGGCGCCTGCTTCCCCCTCTCTCTCTGCCTGCCTCTCTGCCTACTTGTGATCTCTCTCTCTGTCAAATAAATAAATAAGACCTTTTAAAAAAAAAACGAGTACTGTAGAAAAAAGCAAAGCATGGCAAGGGTGATCAGAAGTATTGGAGATGGGCAAAGAGCTATAATTTCAATAGGGAGGCAGGTAACGCCCCAGTTAGGATCTGACTTTTGAGCTATAATTTCAATAGGGAGGCAGGCAATGCCCCAATTAGGATCTGACTTTTGAGCAAAGGCTTACAGGACTTAAGAGAGGAAACCAGACATATATCTGCAGTGAGAGTCTCAGGCAGATGGAACTGCTAGTGCAAAGGCCTGGAGGGAGGAGCCCATCTGATATTTCTGAGCTATAGTAAGGAGGCTAGTATAGCTGAAGTGAAATAAGGTAGGAAATGGTTAGAGATGAAGTCAGGGAAGTAACAGAGGCAAGACCAAAGGGAGCATACTTTACTTCAAGTGCCATGAACAGACATTGAACAGATAAGTGACATGTGGTGGCTCAGGTGTTAATAGGCTCTTTAGGACCCTGGAGGAGAGCCAACTATGGTGAGGAGATGACAGCAGGGAGACTGCTGTGATTTTCCTGATGGGAGGTGATGGTATATTAGGGCAGAGTGGGGAAGAAGGGAAACGCCTTGATGAATTTGACAGGTAAACAGGAATTGCTGATACATGATGTAGGTGTAAGAGAAAGAGGAAATTTTGGCCTCAGGACCTGGAATCACAGAGGTGTCCTTGTGTGATCTGGGGAAGTGGGAGAGAAACAAGTCTGGGGAGGTACGGTATAGTGGTCATTCTAAGATTTGGGAGCCATGTTCTGGCTACAGGCTGGCTCAGAGAGGACATGTGACCCCATCTGAGCAAATGAGACTTGGATAAATGGTTTCTGGAGCTTTCGGTAAAGAAAGGAAGCCCCCTCTCTTCTACGTTACCCTCTAAAACCACATCTTTCTCCCTTCCAAATGGTGGAGGATAAGTCATTTTACCACCAGGCAGAAGAGCCTGGAACTGCTAGGATGAAAGAGAAGCCAAAATAGAACCAAGTGCTAGGAAGGGGAGCCAGACACTGGGTCCCCAGTGATACCACCATCATCACCATCATGACAGTCACTGAGTGTCAACTGTGTGCAGGCATTGTTCAAGGAGCTTATGCATATTGTCTCATTTAGACCCCACAACAATACTAAAAACAGGTATTATTATTGTGCCTAATTCATAAATGAGGAAACTGAGGCTGCAGAGATTGAGAAACTTGCCCCAGATCATTTAGCCTGGGTGATGGAATGAGGATTCAAACCCATTGAGTCAGACTGCAGAGTCTTTGCTCAAAATAATTGCCTTCAAGTGTTTGAGCTTCTGGATCATACCTCACCTGAATCAGGATAAACCAGGATACTTTCTAAATCACATGTGCCAAGATATTTTTTGTTTGGGAGGAAAAACACTACCTTGGGTTTTAGGGCATTTTTTTAAAGATTTTATTTATTTATTTGACAGAGAGAGAGAGAGAGGTCACAAGTATGCAGAGAGGCAGGCAGAGAGAGAGAGGAGGAAGCAGGCTCCCCGCGGAGCAGAGAGCCCAATACGGGGCTCGATCCCAGGACCCTAAGACCATGACCTGAGCCGAAGGCAGAGGCTTAACACAATGAGCCACCCAGGTGTAGGGCATTTTTCATCAGAGAGAGGCTTACCTTTGAGAGTCCAGAGAAGTTAATCCAACCAACCTGGAGGTGGGGGGTGGGAGGGGTGGTCAGAGAAGGCTTGCATAGAAGGGCGCATCTGAGGTAAGACCTAAAGGAGGAGGAGGTAGCCATTTAAGATAATGAATAAGGGTGGGGCCCCTGGGTGGCTCAGTGGGTTAAGCCTCTGCCTTCCGCTCAGGTCATGATCTCAGGGTCCTGGGATCGAGGCCCGCATTGGGCTCTCTGCTCAGTGGGAAGCCTGCTTTCTCCTCTCTCTCTATGCCTGCCTCTCTGCATACTTGTGATCTCTCTCTCTCTGTTTCAAATAAATAAATAAAATCTTAAAAATTAAAAGATAATGAAGAAGGGTGATGGAGGTAGGGGACACAGGAGGAAGAAAATCCCAAGAGGTGGGAGAGAGGGAAACTTGACAGGTAATGTCCCAA